>NC_090350.1:35673461-35975093 GCF_035084215.1 Heptranchias perlo | reverse complement strand
TAATGACTTCCACAGTCATGGTGATGATTTCCATCCAGATTCACACATGAAGGATGGATACTTGGTGATGTACAAATGGACCATCGGGAAAAGAAGAATTAGGGAGAGAAATTGGAAAGGAGGGAAAATCTGCCAGTTCCAGCTGGTTCAGTTCTCTGAATGTGTGACATGCTCACTGACTTCAGCTCTTATCATTTGCTTCAGGTAGCCTCAGTAAGGACATGAATCCTGAATTGACAGCTTCAAGGCCTCCCACTGAAGCCTGGAGAAAGTGCAGCTGATCTCAAACCTTTAAGAACTGCAGTCACATTTCTATATAATTTGTTAACAGAATCACATCTTTACTGAATTAACTGATGATTCTTGGTGTTACTTAAATTCCATTTAATAAGTTTTGAATGTTTTGCACAACAGGCAAATTTATGTATGGTAAAAGATTCAGCAGACACAGGGTTCAGCTGCAGAAACTTCAGTCTGTGGAAACAAACACTTGAGGTCTCTTAACGCAAGTGTTCACAGAATCCCCATCAGCTTTTTGTCTGACATGAGTAAAGAATGAAAGAACTTGTACTAATTTAGCATCAAAATAACAATGCAAAGTGGTATCAAGCCATTAATTCATATCATCTTCACAACACTTTCACATTACTCTAGCTTGGATTCAAATTTGCAAAAGAATGAAGGTAAAACAATGTTCTTTTGATATTTTTTCACCTTGCAGTGGTTCTCTGTACTGTCTTCTGCCACTTCATCGGTCTGTTACCTCCACCTCCGGTAAATGAAATATAATCAAGTTGAGTCACATCTTCTCTATTCAAAGGATTACTCCAAAGAAACTTGTTTTTATCTCTGTTGTTCACAGTTAAATTCCAGAAGTATTGATCTCCCCTGTCAAGTCAACAGTCATGCACAGGGTTGGTGTTCTAACTCACTGGCTGGCAGCGTGGCAAGACGATGCTTTGTGTCCCAGTTTCTCACGTGCCAAGGCCTTGATCTCAACCGGGCCATCAGGGAGATGTGCTCAGCGGGCACCAACTTTTTCCCTGGAAGGAGGGTGTGAAACGTGGACATTGTGTCACCCCAGACCACTTTCATGTGTAGTCCATTAGTTGGGAGTGCTAGAATTGTTAGCCTAGAAATTAGTTGATGCCACGTCCTTTTTGCAGACGTAAAACGGGCACCAAAGCGTCCAATATGGTGTGGGGCATGCGTGCACGCATTCTGCACCAGAAGGGCCCTGCCAGCCATATTGATAAAGGCAGAAAAAGAGGTGTCCAGGACCTGTGCCTGAAACAGGCATTAGGCCCTTTGCATACGCAAAATAAGGGACCTAGCACCTGTTTAATGCCCCCTTCGCAAAATTGGGCTTCCCTAAATGCAGCCAGCACCAGGTCGGCTGAGCTCAGGAAAACATGGTCCATATGCGGCCTAACCAGTGCCGAAGACCGTTGCTGGACCTGGCTCGGCCCCCACCCGATTACCACACCCCCCCCCACCTGATCACATTTCCCCCTACAGATCACCCCTCCCCTCCCGATCACTTTCCCTCTCTCCTGATCTCCTCCCTCCCTCCTGATCACTTCCCCTCTCTCCTGATCTCCCCCTTCCCCTCCCAATCCCTGCCCCCCTCCTGATCGCACCCCTCCCCTCCAGATCGCTTCCCTATCCCCCTCCTCCCAGCCTGAGGGCAACTGAAAGAAGAGGCATTGAAAACGGATGGCCCTGCCTTGGGCTTGCTGCAATATTTTCCCCACCATCTTGTATCAAAAGAAGAAGTTCACACTCAAAGGAGACACGCACTGTTTCAACAGCAGTTTTCAGAACTTTAGGGAAGTTTTTTCATCGTCCAAGAAAAACTGCATGCAGGATCTCAAGATGTGGTTTGTGGTTCAGCTCTCAGCCATCTAGAATTGACTTAGCACTACATATATTTACTTAGCAGTGCAGAATGACCTCATATACCAGATTAGAAGCACAGAGATTCCTGTAAACCTAGAATTTGTAGGAATGAGATTTATTCTTACTACTGCACACTTAACTTTAGAGGGATGTTCGGATTTAATAACCTCAATTAAGCCAATTAGTTATTTTTTGAAATGTAGTCTCTGTTATAATATAGGAAATGTGGCAACCAATTTTGCTCACAGCAAACTCCCACAAACAGCAATGAAATAAATGATCAGATCATCTGTTCTTTAGATGTTGGTTAAAGGATAAATGTTGGTCAGAGCACTGGGGAGAACTCCCCTGCTCTTCCTCGAATAATGTAGTGGGATCACCTGAGAGGGCAGATGGGGCCTCGATTTAATGTCTCATCCAAAAGACGGCACCTCCAACAGTACAGCACACCTTCAGTACTGCACTGGGAGTCTCAGCCTAGATTTTGTGCTCAAGTTTCTGGAAAGGCAGGAATTCTATTTTTTTTTAATCTGCAGATGTTACTACTTACCTTCAAATGGCAACATACCTTTAAGTCTGGGCTGCAGCCCTTTAAGGGGCTGATGACATGCTGGATTCTCATTCCCCTTCTCAACCCCACCTTGGGTGAGTTCCCAGCACCAGATCCAATTTGGGCTGGGGTCTCGCTTTCAATAACAGAGGATGGCCGAATACCAGAGGACTTGACGGGATCGGCCGTTCCCAATTTGTGGAAACTAAATGTTCACAGCTGTGTGGGCTCACTGCATTAGCAGCGGGGACAGGAAAGTCTATCCTCATAAATGCAGGTCAGTCATCCAACCCCCCCACCAGCCCCCCAAAGAATTTAATACAGCTCCAAACATACTTCAAAGGAGCTCTGCCAACAGCTCAGTGAGTAAAGGCAACACACAGATCACAGACAGGCCCTGTTCTATGCTGTGTTTGCTGGTCTCAGCTGGGTTAACAAGGGTGCTGCAGTTGGCCTCAGTGCCCTAAGATTAGGGAGATAACGGGGTTACCAGTGAACTCTGCTGACAAGCGTTCATTTGTGATAGTTGGGTCAAGGTAGGATCGGGCTTCAGTGTGATTCCCCATCGCTGAACAGTAAGCTGACACCTTCTAGGGTCACACATGTAGAAAAACCACTTTGGTGAGGCATCAGGTGGGTCAAGGGGCCGTCTACATCTGTGTTTCTATACTGCAGCTTTCAAAAGAGGAAAGGAAAAATCCTTGGGCGGGGGGTGGAGGGGAAGCTCTCATCACCAATTATAATGCAGTGAAACCTGTACAAAGGGACACCTCCAAAAAAGGGACACCTGCAAAAAAGGGACACTCATTGGCAGTCCCAAATAATTTACTGTACATACAATGACCATTTTGAAAATAAGGACACCTGCAAATAAAGGACACCTGATGCAAGTCCCTTAGGTGTCCCTAATTTACATGTTTCACTGTACTTACAAAGCTCTCTTTGCTCTAATTTTGCAAGTCGTTTTAGTATGTTGAAACCAACCCGATGTTTGTTCTCTTCTGCGTGCTTTTTTTTTAAATGATTCTTGGCACTTTGCCAAATTCATTGTCATTTCAGTGGCTTATGATGATAGGAACTCAAACCAGAAGTGGTTTTCTCTGAAACTAGCATTGCAATCACTGAGCTCCCAGTACATCCATCTCACTGAGGCCTGAGGGACATGGTTCCATTTGCGGGGAGCTAGCAGTTCAAACGACTAGGCTGTGTACAATGGCAGACTTACACCATTCCAATTCCGAAATCATCTCATTACAAGAGTACGCGTGTTCTTTGGATCTTTCCACTCTTCCCAGAATTCTGGAGATCCATTCTGGAGTTTATTTCCAAGGTACGTTAGACAACTTTTAAAAACTGTGTGTTCAGTGAGACTGCCAGCTGCCCTATTAGAATTTACTTTCATTATTAGCGTTTGCTACGTTCTGATCTCTTCTATGTGTTACTCTCCCCAGATGCAAAGTCCTTAAGGGCAAAGCACTGCACTGTTATATTAAAAAAAAGTTTCGGATCAATATTAATAATACAAAGTTGAAAAGAAACAGTGCAAATTTCCAAAAAAAAAAGCAGAAAATGCTGGGACTATGTAGCAGGGTCAGAGTGAGGGTCGAGGGCAGCCTCTGAAAGATGGAAGATAGATTAATGCTTTGAGAGAGCTACCTCTCTCCACAACACAATGTGCCTTTCTTTTCCTAATTTGCTCTTCTCATTCTCTTGAATGCATTGATTGTTGCTAGGGTACGGTGCCATCGGCAACTCCTGTACCTCACTCAGTGGCCACTCTTCATGCCTTTGATAAGGAAGGCATCACAGCCGAGCTTGAGCTGGAAACCGTCCCCTAGCTGACGTCCCCTCACATGCATTTTATAGCAGGAGATAGCAAGTGATCAGAAGTCAGATTCCCCACCCCCAGAAATTGAACCAGGGACCTTCTCATCACAATGGCTCAATGCTCCCATGGCCATTTCCCTATAATCTGAGGAAGGATTAGTGATAGAAGTATAATAAGAGCAAATCTTTTCTGCTTGGAGAACCTTACTTGTTACTAGGAGCAGTTGACTATGAAGCAAGCACGACGAACTAAAATATGTACAGAGATGAATGCACATTTTGTCACGGAATGATCCGAACCTGTACTTTGCGTATCCTAACTCGCACCAAGTCCCGTTCACCCATCAACCCCCCCCCCCCCACACCCCCCCGTGCTGGCTGACCTACATTGGCTCCCAGTCCAGCAACACTTCGATTTTAAAATTCTCATCCTTGTTTTCAAATCCCTCCATGGCCTCGCCCCTCCCTCTCTCTGTAACCTCCTCCAGCCCCACAACCCTCCAAGATTTCTGCGCTCCTCCAATTCTGGCCCCTTGTGCATCCCTGATTTTCATGGCTCCACCATTGGCAGCCGTGCCTTCAGCTGCCTAGGCCCTAATCTCTGGAATTCTCTCCCTAAACCTTTCCGCCTCCCTACTGCTATCTCCTTTCAGACGCTCCTTAAAACCTACCTCTTTGATGAAGCTTTTGGTCACCAGTCTTAATATCTTCTTAAGTGGTTCAGTGTCAAATTTTGTTTGATAACGTTCCTGTGAAACACCTTGGGACGTTTTACTACGTTAAAGATGCTATATAAATGCAAGTTGTTGTTGCATTAGGGAGATTTCTCTGGATCAGCACAGCCTGGGCATAGCAAATATCAAAAACCGGGCAGGCTCCTTTGCAGGCATGAACTGCGACCCGCCCGACTTTGTTGCATGCAGCCAATCCAGTTGACCTGGGCGCAGACCCAGAAAAAGCTGCTGTTGTTGTTGATGACTGTAGAAATTTAGGCTTTTCTACCTGGAAAGGAAGCATCTAAGAGGTGCTCTTACAGAGGTATATAAGATAGTTAATGAAATGGAAAAAGTAAACCTGGAATATAATTTTATGCTAAATAGAGAGTGTAGGACAAGGGGACACAGGTTCAAATTAGTAAAGAGTAAATTTAATACTGATGTCGGGAAATTCTTCATTTCACAAAGAACAATCGACATATGGACTAATGTCCAGCTAAGACAAATAGAGGCAAAAACCCCATAATCTTTTAAGAGATAATTGGATGCTGAAATAGGGCAACTTTAGGATCTTACTTGATGTATGAAGTAAGATGAGCCAAATGACCTTCCTCATCAGTAACTATCGTGATCTTCTCCTGCTATGTCCCTGAGTGCACCTTCTGCTCCTCCAAATCCAACCTCCTTCTTATTCCCCACTCCAGCATCAGTGGCTGTTCCATCAGCCACTATACCACTGCCCTAGGGAACTTTCTCCCCAGCATCTTATTACCTCCCTTCCCTGTCTTCAAAAGCCTCCTTGACCTTTGGCTTCAATCATGCTTTTGCTACCCAACCATTTTCTCTCCCACCCCTCCTCCCCCTTACTCAGTGTCTACACTTTATCCACTGCCCTTTAAAGCATTCAGACAAATCTCTTTACGAGCCAGCAAATGAAATTAAATTTCAAGTTGTTTCTTTCTTCAAGGAATGAACAAATGTTTAGTTCTCCCTTTCATTTTTTTTCAAATAATGCTTTGGAACATCATTAATTTACAAGAATTAATTTTTGCGAATAAGACAAAAAAAAAATCTGGTGTTTTTAAGGGTGAAACAGGTAACAGTGTGTTAATTGAGTTCTAGGCCAGGGCAAGTAGAACAAACCAAAGTGTCAGAAAGAGTGAAATTTTTGATGATCATTAATGCTGACTCTCAAACGCACTGTGAATGATAATTCATCAAACCTTCGTGTCAATATTATTTGTTTGGACCTGGTTTTCACTCTCAAAGGTGGCGCTACGCAGATTTTATAAGTTATTTATTTGGTCTTTTAGTAAAACTTTGGAACAAGAGGCCAGGTTCACAAGAAGTCAACACCGTTTTGTGAGGATGACCACAAACAGATTCTCACGTGGCCTAGTCAGAGTAAACAGCCAACTTACCACCCACAGTGTGCACAAAGGACAGAAAAAATATACTTTAATGCACGATAAATGTTCAACTCTGATGGTATTGATCATACGAACACATGAAAATGACGAGCAGGAAAAGACCAGCTTGGCCCATTAAGCCTGCCCCACATAATGCCTGGAGCATCGTGACAAGACACTTCCTACCCCCCCACCCCCTGCCCACCCAACCCTGGAGCCATGTAATCTCCTGTGAAGCAAAAATAAAAAAACAGGGGCCAATAACGGGGGGAAAGAAATCCGGAAAATTCCACTCTGACCCTCTCAGGCGATCGAAACCAGTCCCTAGAATGAGGTATTAAATAACTCACTTCAGACTGAGTGTTACTGACTGCAGTTATAATAATAAACAGGGGCGCCGATCAAGCCAACATCATCCAGGACGGAGTAGTCTGTTTGATCGATGGCCCTGATTGGATTCACTATCCACCCCATCCACCACAGGTGCATTGCAGCTGCAGTATGTGCCATCCACAGGATGCACTGCTGCAACTCACTAAATTCACTTCAACAGCGGAGGTGCAGCCGAAACCCCATTAACACACGTAAAGGGATTTCCCACCGCACTTCCAGCGAAGTTATGCCAGCGGAATGGGAACAGCTCCGAGAAATAACTCCTGAAAATTCCCAGGCTGGTACATCTTATTTACAGGAGTCTTTGCCCGTAGTGAGATAAAAGTAATGTACATGGATGCAGACTGTTATCTGATAACTCCTTTTGGTGCATTGCATGGAGGATGGTGAATCTCTGTATATTTCCATAACCAGGATAGGCTCATATCCCATTAAAGTCTTATGTCAAAAGCTAATGTAAATTAATTATTTAAGATTAATAAAGATAATGTAATGTTCATTAACTTGAGATCAGTCAGACCGATCTGTAGTAGGGGCACAGAAGTGACAGTCTCACTGACTCTCAAAATATCTCTTCTCCTGAAGGCAGTGATCCATGCAGTTGGATGCCGCCACAGGCAGCAGGATCGCTTGCTCAAGTAGTCCGTCTTCATGCGTGAGCCCAGAGAGCGAGTGGCAGCCGTTTACCTGACTATGATTTTGTGAATACTATCTACTGTTCTATATTTATTTTCCCAGCTGTGAATTATCCCACTGCGAGGCAGAGAAATTATCGGCCGCACCTGCTTCCACTATAGCACTGTCTGGGCTATCCATTTCTGGCGGAGATCCAGAAAATGGGGCTCCTCCCTTTTTCCCCTCTCCCTGATATCCCGGCACAGGCACGATGGGCCGAATGGCCTCCTCCTGATCGTATGATTCTAATTGCAGCAAACAGGCCATTTGATAGACAGCAATCAACTCCAACATGTAACACGACAAGTCCTCTTGCTCGGAAAATGAACAATTACTGGGCCAACACAGGGTTAATCGTTTCATATGACCAAAATGGTAAACATTAAGATTACCGAGTGCTTTGCATCATCAGCTGGTTACCACGGCAGCAACAGGTTGCTGATTATAAAATGGTTATCATAGCAACAGATAATTATACTGGTGACCAACAAGGACACATCTGAGCAACACTTCCCATCAACAAAATAGGGGAGTTCTGTTATTTGCTAAACAAGTTGTGTAGTCTGAAAACCTGAGCAGTTAACTGTCGCTGTGTAGTTGTTAAACAGTTAGCATACGGCAGTAATTTTGTGGGCTATTGTTTGAGGTTATTGGAGAAACATCTTCTCATGCTTTCAAAGAAATTCCAGGATGAAATTTCTGAAATTCAAGCAAATTTCAAAAGACCAAAAATCTGGAATCTGTTCATTTGTGGGAGTGTAGCTTTACAGGGCTAAACAATCACCATGAAGGGCGAATCCAAAATTCGGCACAGATTTGACGATTGAGAGAAATCTGAATTTTGTTGGCCACTTTGTGCAAATACAGATTCGGATCTTATTGAAGTGGCCTGTCCTCTTTTTTAAAAAAAAACTTGCGTCTACGACATTTTCTACATCCCTCCCAAGTTTTCTGTCACGACACGTTGTGTTTGTGTGGTTACTGCCTTGCTGAATGTTTCCTCTTTATCAGGGCACTGTGTTTGGAATGTTGATAGGTTTGATTTTGTTTTACTGTATAATTGATGATCTGACAGGACAAGGTTTCATAAGGGTTCTAATCTTGGGCTCTTGTAACTTTGGATGGTGGGTCTGCATTCAAAGTTCTAGACAGCCTTGGAAGGGTGGGTGGTACGAGTCCAATGTCTGCTGATGTAGTGATAAGTGGCCACCTGGTAGAGGGGGAAATTCAGTTCTTCTAGTTTAGTGGAAAGGTCACTGCCCAAGTTTTGGAAGGCTAAGGGGTCGATTTTGACTCCCTTCGACTGGCGTTAACAGGGAAGTAACGGCCTCAAAACGGGATTGATAGCCACACCGTCACGTTAACATACACGGTGCGGTTGACGCATTTTAAAAGGGGCCTACTGCTGGGTGTCCAACGCGCCTGCCTGATTCAGGCGATAGGCTCCTTTTCATATGGAAATTGGGGTCCGCAGAACAAAAAAAAGGATTAAAATGAACAAAACAAAACTTCCCCTCGTTCCCCAAAGAATAAGTTATACCACTCGGGTCCCAATGTGATTCCAATACGAGTGGGCCCAGCTTACCAGTGTGATATTTCTAGTCAGGACCAGTGTGCGGCTTTTCTATTGTGGCAATGTCAGTTGCTAAAATTTGAAAATGTAAACGATATTATACTGAGAGAAAATGAAGTGATTGGTGGATCTATCCAATGGTTTTGCCCAATGTCGTGGTGATTCAGTCACCATAAGAGGCTCAGGGTCCAGGTGATGTGCGGAGGTTTCAGAGTCTGTAAATTTTATTATGCCTGAGGTATTCTATGCAGCAATTTTACATCCCAAGCTTTATTTAAGTGTTTCTTTGTGAGAATGATTTGTGTTGTAGTTTAATGGTAGTCAGAAATCTGAGTCAGAAAGTTGTAGGTTGAAAGTCCTCTACCAGGACTCAAGCATTTATAGTCCAGGCTGACCCTTCAGGGTAATAGTGGGGGAATATGGCATTCTCTGAGGTGCTGTCTTTCAGATGGGATGTCACCATGAGCCCCTGTTCAGGTAGATGTAACGAATCCCAAGACACCATTGGAAGAAAAGCAGGGTTGTTCTACCAGGGTCCTGCCCACCTCCTATCTGTCAATCAACACTAAATAAAAAGATTAACTGGTCATTCATCTCATTGCTGTTTTGGGGATCTTGTGCACAAATTGCCTGCTGCACTTTGCCTACGTAACAATAGTGAGTACAGTTCAAAAGTAATTCAATGGCTGGAAGTGTTTTGGGACATCCTGGAAATGTGTCCGTTCTTCTTCATTTTGTTCTGAAAGACAGACTCTTTAAATAAATAGCGGTTTAGGAAAGAATAGCTCTCTCTTCCTCTCTCCATTAAATTTCCCTTTACTATTTCATTATGATCTTGGCTACAACACAATATTAGTTGAAACATGAATGTTAGCTATATTGATTTTTTTTTTCCCTGAGGGCTGTCGGTTACAACACTGCCCTTATTAAATTCCCAGAGTCTAGTGTATTAACACGAGCCTCATTGAGATCGGGAATGAAGCTGGGTTGTTGAGTTTCAGTGGTTGCCAAAAAAGCTTTTTGTATCCCAGATTTGCTCAGGTTAAAACCAAGCAGGTGATTTCTCGACACTAAGCAGTGGAACAATGGTCAGGATTTCCTCAAATATCATTTGACCTTAGATTATACCTTTCCGCTGAGCTATGTAGGTCTTATTTGGCTAATTATTCTCTGTCAATTTTCCCTTCTCCTCACAACCACAGTGAGAAACACAGCCACACCTGATACTGTTCACACTTGAAGCAGCAGCTGCCAGATAGCAAACAGCAGCATGAGCTCTGGGTGATCTTTCCCACTTCCGATTGAAGAGCCAGTACTGTCGCCCTGGCTGAGATCAGCAGCCTCAGATCAGATCAGGGATTGAGCCAGGAGCTTTCAGGATTAAACCCCCTGAGACATTGGACAAACTACCAATTTGCTATTAAGCTACTTGAATCAGGATGGGAGTAGAGACCGTGAGAAAGGGCTCAATCTGAACTGTTGCCCCTTCTAACCATATTACCCGCTAACATTGTTGCAAGTATCCTAATGCAATACTTTATAGCACAAAGGAAGATGCTAGTGGGTGTTGGAGACCAATCATCTCAGCCCTAGGACATTGCAGCAGGAGTTCCTCAGGGCAGTGTCCTAGGCCCAACCATCTTCAGCTGCTTCATCAATGACCTTCCCTCCGTCATAAGATCAGAAATGGGGATGTTCACTGATGATTGCACAGTGTTCAGTTCCATTTGCAACCCCTCAGATAATGAAGCAGTCCGTGCCCGCATGCAGCAAGACCTGGACAACATCCAGGCTTGGGCTGATAAGTGGCAAGTAACACTGACCATCTCCAACAAGAGAGAATCTAACCACCTCCCCTTGACATTCAACGGCATTACCATCGCTGAATCCCCCACCATCAACATCCTGGGGGTTACCATTGACCAGAAACTTAACTGGACCAGCCACATAAATACTGTGGCGACAAGAGCAAGTCAGAGGCTGGGTATTCTGCGGCAAGTGACTCACCACCTGACTCCCCAAAGCCTTTCCACCATCTACAAGGCACAAGTTAGGAGTGTTTTTTTTTTATTCGTTCACGTGATGTGGGCGTCGCTGGCGAGGCCAGCATTTATTGCCCATCCCTAATTGCCCTCGAGAAGGTGGTGGTGAGCCGCCTTCTTGAACCGCTGCAGTCCGTGTGGTGACGGTTCTCCCACAGTGCTGTTAGGAAGGGAGTTCCAGGATTTTGACCCAGCGACAATGAAGGAACGGCGATATATTTCCAAGTCGGGATGGTGTGTGACTTGGAGGGGAAAGTGCAGGTGGTGTTGTTCCCATGTGCCTGCTGCCCTTGTCCTTCTAAGTGGTAGAGGTCGCGGGTTTGGGAGGTGCTGTCGAAGAAGCCTTGGCGAGTTGCTGCAGTGCATCCTGTGGATGGTACACACTGCAGCCACAGTGTGCCGGTGGTGAAGGGAGTGAATGTTTAGGGTGGTGGATGGGGTGCCAATCAAGCGGGCTGCTTTGTCCTGGATGGTGTCGAGCTTCTTGAGTGTTGTTGGAGCTGTACTCATCCAAGCAAGTGGAGAGTATTCCATCACACTCCTGACTTGTGCCTTGTAGATTGTGTGATGGAATACTCTCCACTTGTCTGGATGAGTGCAGCTCCAACAACACTCAAGAAGCTCGACACCAGGACAAAGCAGCCCGCTTGATTGGCACACCATCCACCACCCTAAACATTCACGCCCTTCACCACCAGCGCACAGTGGCTGCAGTGTGTACCATCCACAGGATGCACTGCAGCAACTCACCAAGGCTTCTTCAACAGCACCTCCCAAACCTGTGACCTCTACCACCTAGAAGGACAAGGGCAGCAGGCACATGGGAACAACACCACCTGCACGTTCCCCTCCAAGTCACACACCATCCCAACTTGGAAATATATCACCGTTCCTTCATCGCCGCTGGGTCAAAATCCTGGAACTCCCTACCTAACAGCACTGTGGGAGAACCTTCACCAAATGGACTGCAGCGGTTCAAGAAGGCGGCTCACCACCACCTTCTCGAGGGCAATTAGGGATGGGCAATAAATGCTGGCCTCGCCAGCGACGCCCACATCCCATGAACAAATAAAAAAAAATGTTCCAGATTTGACCATTATTCTGTGCAAAGTCAAATGATCACAGCCAAGACACAATTGGCCTTCAAAATCAAACAAATATAGATGCTGGAAATCTGAAATAAAAACAGAAAATTCTGGAACTCCTCAGCAAGTCAGCAGCATCTGTGGAGAAAAAAAAGAGTTAACGTTTCAGGTTGATGTCTCTTCATCAGAACACAATTGGCCTTGGTGCCTTTGAGCTCGGGAGCAGGAAAAATCAATCACAAGTTCCCTTTTCTGTGGAGTGGGGTAAGATAGCAATTCTATGATTTCTGTGGAACTGATTATTATTTCATTCATTACTAATCAGTCCAGAACTTAGCCAAATATGGTCATAGGAATTGGCTGTTTCATTGGGCTGGTCAGCTTTGAAAGTTTTCAGCTGGTCAAACACCAACACAAGCTTTATTATGCAGTATCACCCCTAAGCTATAAAAGTTAAAGCTTAAATGAATTTTAAAGATTTTATTTTGCTTGCCTGTTGTCCCTTTTTCAACCATTCTCTCCTCTGTCCTGTTCCTTCTCTGCCCTGTTTTTAAACATTAATTTTGTGTTTTCTACCTAACCTAACCTGAGCAATCCATTCTCACCCTTATATATTTCTTATAAAAATTGAATGTTAAACTCTTTACTCACTTTAGTTCTTTGTCCTCCTGGCTCCCACTGTCCATTTTTGGAGTTGAGCCAACTTCAAAACAATCTCTCCTATGTAAAGATCTGTCAAAACAGGAAGGGCCACCAACAACCAAATGTACTTGTTAGCAACTCATACAGGAGGAGCCTGCCCAGATACAGAGAAACCTCTCCACTGTTAAACCCTGTGGTGGTATAAGTGTATTTTGCAGAATTTAAACTCTCCAACCTGCTAACATCCTTTGTCTGACCCAGCAGATGTATCCAGTGAGAATGGAGAACTGCTTTGTTCTGAGCACTTGATGGTCCATGTTTTGTTGCATGTTTGAGCAAATTTGCAAGACATGCTGGGAGACAGTTCCAGTAAAGGCCCCCAAACTGAAACCTTCAAGAGGATAAAAAAAGATGGTCAAAAATGTACAGAGACAAAAAAGGTTTAAATTCCTTGAATGCTGTTTTCTAGTTTAGAATCTTAAGGGGTAGTTTTGACTTTGGGTGATTCCCATTGAAGTCAATCAGGAGAACTATACATCGGGCAGCTGGTCAAATATCACCCAAAGTCAAAATTACCCTGTTCCAGTGTAGTTTCCACTTTGCGTTTACACAAAAATGCCAATCTGATTTCGGGGGTGAATGGTGTGAGACTGCTTGAACGAGTCCATCTCATGATGCTTAACACCACAAGGCGCAAAACTCCATTGCCAAGCCTCATGTACTGAAATGTTTCTAGCTGTTACACTCTTACCCAATGCTGATGTTCTTTTTTTCTAAGTGCTGTTAATCTCCCACAGGATCAGTCTATGAAATATCGGGAAATGAATGCTGCTTGTCAACTGGAGAGCTCATTAAAATAATACACGTAGAGCTCCGGAAAGTTGTCTGCGAAAATTTGGGCAATGAATGCAAGTTCGACCTCTCACTAAACTATTCAGGTACTTTATCGTTTTTAAAAGGACAAAATTACTGTTCAAATACACTATTTTGTCACTATTGCTGATAAATATTTTTGATTGATAATTATTCATTTTGAACAACTACGTTTTATATTTTTTTTACACATATCAAACTGGAATGTTTACGGTTTGAGTTTTCCAAACTTTGTGAATAACGAATTTCTCCCGTGTCGGCTTTTCAGAATTACCTAAAATAGATTGAAACGTTCTGAATATTACACTGCCCCAGTATTAGGCCATTAACCCAACATCACCCAACAGTTGGAAGATATTTTTTCACATAGAGGGTTATTGGAACATAGAATGCTTTACCAATGATGGCTAATGAGGCAGAGACCATAACATCGTTTAAAAGAAATTGGATCAATATTTGAAAAGGAAAGAATATCGAAAGATGCAGGGAAAAGGGTACCAGGCACAAACTCAATGAACCTTCTGTGCTGTAATCTTCATGATTCTTTGATTCACCACTGTAACATTTCCCACATCAGCTATCCTTTGGCCCCTGTGATTGAGGATAATGAGTTACTTCCAATTAATGCAAATAATGGGTGGTTCTGTGGTTCTGTGTTGCTCCCATCCACATCTGGATTCAAAACCCAATCTCAATTACATTTGGGATTCTTGAAGGGAAAGGAAAGTGCAGGAAATACATTTTAGCAGCAATGCCAAGTATACAGTGCACCCAGCTGTAGTGTGTCTCCCAAGGGTCACAAAACTCTAGCTCATTCCCAGGCTGGTCAGGTCACAGCCTCCATTGCAGTAACGGAGCTGACCTGCTCTCTGTCAGTGAGTTCAAAGTCTAAAGGCGAGGTGACTCAATATCGCGAGTTTCTGTTGCAGATGTTGTTTTGGTATCTTCTCACTCTTCCCTTGGAGAACAGTGTGGAGTAGCGGAAGGACTCGCAGGCTGATTAACAGTCTGTCAGGCCGTAATGTGAACGCTCCTTCCGTGGTTATACCATTTTTATACAAGTCGGTAGGGTGGGTAGTCCTATATGGCTACAGGGGGAGGGGTTTTATGGGCTTTCACAACCCATACGGTGAGGGGACTCACGCACACCCACTGGATATAAGTATCCCGCTGGATGTCGACCCAGAATTCAGTGCCAGAGCTCCAGTCGCCGGGACTATCTGGAGCAAGATTCAAACCCCGCATCTTCTGACAGGAATGCAACCACTAATCCAAAGGCTCGTTCACTGCTGCAGTTAAAAAATCAGATTTTGTCTTCAAGAGCCCATGACAGTATGAAGTATACATGTTCCATTGGGAAAGTGTGGGCCTGCTGGGCCAAATGGCCTTTTCTTGTTCAATACTTTCCAATTGCCTTAAGTGATCCTAAAGCTCAGCACCCAGCAAGACTCACCTTACTTCACATTAGGAGAATGCCTAATAGTCAAATAGGAAAACTGGAGCTCTCGAGCAGTTCCCTCATTCTGGATGTAAGGCTAAAGGATGAGTCATTTTCAGTTCTTTGGTTACTCCTTTTTTGAGATGAGTTAACCTGCGGCCCTCAGTACAACACCTGTGTTTATGGAGTATCTAAATAGATGAACCAAAGCCTTGTCTATTTCTTCTCCCATTTCTTTGACGATCTTAAGCTGAATCGCATCTGGCCCAACAACAACATCAACAACAAGTTGCATTTATATAGCGCTTTTAATGTGGTAAAACGTCCCAAGACAGGAGCGATTATCAAACAAAATTTGACACCAAGCCCCATAAGGAGATATTAGGACAGGTGACGAAAAGCCTGGTCAAAGATGTAGGTTTTAAGAAGCGTCTTAAAGGAGGAGAGAGAGGTGGAAAGGTTTAGGGAGGAATTTCCAGAGCTTAGGGTCTAGGCAGCTGAAGGCACGGCCGCCAATGGTGGAGTGATGAAAATCGGGGATGCGCAAGAGGCCAGAATTGGAGGAGCGCAGAGATCTCGGAGGGTTGTAGGGCTGGAGGAGGTTACAGAGATAGGGAGGGGGTGAGGCCATGGAGGGATTTGAAAACAAGGATGAGAATTTTAAAATTGAGTCATTACCGGACTGGGAGCCAATATAGGCCCAGGTACCATGTATACATTGGCCTTGATTTAAACGGTTAAATGCCGGGTTAAAATAACAACAATCAGAAAATCTAGGCCATTGAATTCTTTGAATTTCTTTATAACAAATACTTTACTGATGCCTATTTGTGATGACTTCAGCAAGCATGTGTTCTGAAGAAACAGATACTTTACTAATGTCCTGAAGCAGAATGACTGGATCTAGAATTTGACCACAATTTTGTTAAGACTGATGTAAAAATCCATTTAACACAACTGCCAATTCCCAATGTTCAAAATTGACAATTTATCTTGTAACCTATCCCTCAAAGGACCTACTTGGGGAGAAGTTTCCCACTGTGGGCTTGATTGTATTTACAATGCACAGAGCAATTCTTCCCAAATAAAAACAGGACATGCCGGAAACACGCAGCAGGACCTGCAGCATCTACAAGGAAACAAGGCAGATTAACAACTCAGAGTACAATTCTTCCAGGTGCCAGTTCTGACAAACTGGAAACATCAACAACAATAACAACTTGCATTTATATAGCGCCTTTAATGTATTAAAATGTCCCAAGGCGCTTCACAGGAGCGTAATCAGACAAAAATTGACACCGAGCCAAAGAAGCAGACATCAGGACAGGTGAGGTAGGTTTTAAGGAGTATCTTAAAGGAGGAGAGAGAGGTAGAGAGGCGGAGAGGTTTAGGGAGGGAATTCCAGAGCTTAAGGCCTAGGCAGTTTAAGGCAGAGGTGGAGTGAAGGAAATCGGGGATGCACAAGAGGCCAGAATTGGAGGTACGCAGCGTTCTCGGGGGGTTGTAGGGCTGGAGGAGGTTACAGAGATATTATACCTGTCTCTTCTCTTCACGGATGCTGCCTGACCTGCTCTTTACTTCCAGCAATTGTTTCTTTTTATTTGTACTGCAATTTTCCCCCCACCCATGCCATCAACTGCCAATGTAGCTAAAATCTTCTTGCTGCTGGTGATAATCCGTATTCCCTCTTTTGCCATATTTTAACAAGCTTATCACTAAGTTTCAACTGACCTTTACAGGTCATACATTTCTCATTATCGCTTTGTTTCCTTGGAACAAGTATTTCTATTTAGCCTTCAGGCTGGTTTTTACCTCCTTATTTAGCCATTGTGGTAAATGTCTTGTCATGGGTTTTTTTTCCAAAGGGGGATACATTTTTGTTTTCACTGTTCTTTAAAATGATCTTCAAAACTTCAATTATACTCCGGTTCTCTTTTTCAAACTCTGCTTATCAATAAAGTGACTTAGAGATCTGTGGATTTTCATCGATTGGCTATTGAAAACATCTCTGCCTTGGATCCTGTTCTCTCTTGTCCCTGGGCTGTGCTTGCAGATGTGCCTGGCTTTATCTCCGGCTTCTTTTGGTTTTTTACTCTGAGTGGTACTTCTCCTTTTGTGGTTCCCTCTTTCTGTTCTGAGTTTTTGGTCAGGCTCTGTTCCTGTTTGTTCTTGTTGTATCGTCTAGTTCTGTTAGTCTGTTTTCTCACTTGATATTCATAGAACTACATAGAATTTTACTGCACAGAAATAGGCCATTGGGCTGTATGATTCTTCGAATTCAGAAAGCATAATTCACTACATTTATGTGTAATTGACACAATGTATATCCAGTGTACTGGGACGTGCTGTTCTCCGTGACTGGCCTGTTTGAATAACAACGACACCTTTTGATTGGTGTGATGCTGTCCCAGCCTAGTATAAGATATGCGATTTGAGAACCTTTTCACTCATTCACCTGACGAAGGGGATAATCTCCGAAAGCTTGTGATTTTAAAATAAATTTGTTGGACTATAACCTGGTGTTGTAAGATTCCTTACATTTATGTTAGCAGCTCAGGGTGAGATTCAGAAAGATACTGGGTCTATAGTTAACCCCCCAACCCTGATTTGACTGAGAAACTTCTTAAAATCTGCAATGTAATGTGATATAAAACAATTAATTATACAGCCATGCAATTTCTTTTTTCTTTGCAGGGAACTTCAAGCTTATTCCTGATACATTCCCCTATACGTCAGTTGAGGAAATCGTTAAATCAGTAGACACTGAGAAACAAGACTCGGAACTAATCACCTTTCAGAGCCTCACAGATATTATTGTAAACCAAGCTGTCATTGGAAAGGGAGAGCCCATAACAATTATGTCAACTGAGCTCCGGGAAGGACTGATGTATGCAAACTGTATTGTCGATGGTGATAGTGAGCAGATCCAAGTTACACTTCCCTTTTTGTTGAAAGGGCAGTTTTATGAATGTGAAGACGACAAACTATATACACTTAAGGACATCATCAAATCAAAAACTCTGACAACAAGGAAAGTAAAGGTGGCTGAAACTAAGGGCATCTGCATGCCAAAGCATTTTAATGGGGCACTGATACTGTCACCTGTATATGAAATCCAAGCAATTATGCACTGTAAGTAAACACTTTGGCAACATTTCTTTCTGACCCAAATAGTGACAAAAAGCATTGTTCAACTCTATTGTTTGATGCAAGTGTAGAATTCCATTTACATCCTGCGGAATTTGCTGCCCCAGGAAGCTGTGGAAGCTACATCATTAAATAAATTTAAAACAGAAATAGACAGTTTCCTAGAAGTAAATTAGGGGTTACGTGGAGCGGGCAGGAAATTGGACATGAAGCTGAGTTCGGATCGGTCAAGGCCCTGTGGGTGGCGGAGCGGGCCCAGGGGCCGAGTGGCCGGGTCCTGCTCCTACTTCTTGTGTTCTTTAGATTTGAGGTTAGGATCAGATCAGCCACGATCTTATTGAATGGCGGAGCAGGCTCGAGGGGCCGATTGGCCTACTCCTGCTCCTATTTCTTATCCTAAGCGTGGGAGAACCAGGTAACTTGTGTATTATTGTAAGCGAGATAGTCAAAAATAGACACAGTTGCCCATGAAATACTCTATTTAGTGTGTTTTTAGAGCTCTTGTGTTCAAAATACACCACAAAGTAGCTAGTGTGGACTGGTAGTGGGACAACATTCAAGAGGTGGTCTTCCATTGCTTTCCACTCTATCAGTATGAAGCCCACTTATATTTCACTAACACTGGTCTCATCAGCTCTTTTCAGGAGTAAAACATACAAATCATTGATCAGACTGCAGTTCGAATATTGGGGGTAATTCTGACTTTAGGCGATCGTGTAAGATGGGCAATATCAATTCAGCCGCCCGTTATACATCTCTCCCAATTTTCGATTGAAGTCAGTGGAAATGATAATCAGGAGAGATGTAGAAAAGGTGGCTGAATTGATCGAATCCATTTCATACTAGTGCACCAAAGTCAAAATTACCCCAATTGCATCCAGTTTTGGGCACCTGACATCAAGATGTCAAGGCTTGAGACAATGCAGAAGAGATTCACTAAGATGATTCCATTAATGAGCGGCTTTAGTTATGAGAAGAGACCCGAGAAACTGGGACCTTTTTCATTTGAACAAAGAAAAACGTTAAGAGGAGATCCAGCTTTTGAAATGTTCAAAATTATGAGAGGTTTTGATAAAGTCAATCAGGAAAAGCTGCTTATATTGGTCGATGAATCGGTAACTAGAGGGCATAAATTTAACATCATCACCAAAAGGGCAAAGGGAGGGGTTAGGAGAATTTTTTTAATGCAGATAGTTGTTAGGACATAAAATGTCCAAACAGAAACAATGATAGAATTAGAATCCATATTAGCTTTTGAAAGGGATATGGATAAATATTTGAAAAAGAAACATTTAGGAGTATGTGCAAAGAGCAGGGGTTCAGGACTAAATGGACAGCTCACTCAAAGAGCTGGCATCAGCCTGATGGGCTGAACGACCTCCTTCTGTGCAGAAAAAACTCTACAATTCTATAATTCTACAAAAGATCTCACAGGAGTTGGAAGCCATGTGCTCTGTGTATACGCACAGAGATCTGTCAGTCCAAAATGATGTTGAATGGACATTGTAGTCCATGCCTACCCATTGGGAACATCCCACTAAGGCCGTTGGAACAACTCTGGTGCGTGAAAACGGCATGAAGAAATGATATAGGCAAGGCCACTAATTTGCAGTTTTCTTGGAAAAGTGGATGGAGTCACAAAAGTAAAAATTTCCATGAATTTGACTTATTCAGTCATCGTAAACCAGTGACCCTGGTAGATTCTGGAAAAATCAGAAAAGATAAAAAATGTCCACTTTGCATTTCCAGTTACAGGTTGCTAAAGTTAGCTGTAAAAAAAAATGAGAACAGAAACTAAAGTTAACCTGAGTTGTACTTTTTTTTTTCTTTGTCAAAATGTCTTTCCTTCACCCTCCCCTTCTCTTAAAGATGTTGACAGGAGATGCTGGCAGTCCTGATACCCCATCCAAGTGACTTCTCCTCATGTGTGAGGTTAGCCAATGAGTATCAGCAGCTTATTTGCCCACGAAAGGTGTCACAGCAGAACTTCTCCTCACAATTTTCAGCTGGGAGCGGGACCAGGTCCCTCCCTGCCCCAGGAGTGCTGAGCCCTATTCTTGAGCCCCAACTGAGATCAGTAAGCTCAAGACGGATTGGAGATCAAACCTGGAGATTTTCCTGCTCCTAAATATTCTGTAAACCCTTAATCTAACTGGTTCTGTATGTAGAAACAGTTACTTGTAGAATTAGAGAACAAGAAAAAAATTCCATCTCTCTTGGAGTTAGGCATGAGGCCTCTTTGAATCTGAGTCAGGGCAGATAGATGCTGGCTTCAAAGGGAGACTATGAAGGCAAGACCCAGATACATTAGTGGCCATCCAAAGCTGTCACCTTTCACCTGAGGACAATAGGTGCCCATTTCTGCACCTCACCATCAAAGTGCACTGTTTAAAACGGTATTTTTTTTCATCTTTTTAAAATAGATAAATGCTTAAAAAAAAAAAGGTTGGAATATTATGGTCAATCTTGCGTGGCTGCCCTTCTGAATCAATCACCAGAAAATTCGGAATGTTGCAAATCAAGCAATGATCTCCACGGCCGATTCTCTAATCCACGTTCCTGATGGATGAGGCTCCATGCCGGGAGCTTTGCCTCACAACATCTATCCTATAGTAATTTTTTGGGTGCCATCCAACTGCCTGATTTCTTTCTCTTTCTCTCTCTCTCTTCCCCCTTCCTCGTTTCTACCCTCCCCCCAACACTACCACATTATTTAAACATTTTTCTTTCTAGATGAAAAAAAAGAAAGACTTGCATTTATATCATGCCTTTCATGACCTCAAGACGTCCCAAAGTGTTTTATAGCCAATGAAGTACTTTTGAAGTTTAGTCACTGTTGTAATGTAGGAAGCACGGCAGCCAATGTGTGCACAACAAGCTCCCACAAACAACAATGTAATAATGACCAGATCATCTGTTTTGTAGTGATGTTGGTTGAGGGATAAAAATTTGCCAGGACACTGGAGGGAACTCCCCTGCTTTTCTTCAAAATAATGCTGTGGGATCTTTTACATACACCTGAGAGGGCAGATGGGGCCTCAGGTTAACGTCTCATCCGAAAAACGACACCTCCGACAGTGCAGCACTCCCTCGGTCCTGCACTGGAGTGTCAGCCTTGGTTTTGTGCTCAAGTCACTGGAGTGGGGCTCGAACCATCTGACTCAGAGGCAACAGTGCTACCGCTGAGCCAAGGCTAAATAAATGGGATAACACCTTTGTTATAACAGTAGACAAAAGAATCTCATGCTAATGCATTATCGCACAACACGATTTAGTGAATAACTCTTCAGTTTACTTGGTTTCATGCGTTGTTGTTTGTTTCTGACAGTAGTTTTCTATTTCTGCACTAAACATCCATGCTGATGCCCTTTTGGCTTTTCTTAGCCAGGTTTGCCTACTCCAGATATCATGCTGTAGATGTATGGTACTCCTGTCAGGCTGCATTTGGAATGTCACATACAATTCTGGGCACCGCGACATGAAAGTGCCATCCAAGCCCCGGGGCGATACAAGGAAGAGCATTGAGGCTGATTCTCAATGTTAAGAGGGATGATTAGACAAGATAGACTAGAAGACTAGGATAGAGGCATCCCAGAAGGCATGTTATAATGGTGTATAACATATTTAATGGACAATGAAAGTAAACCAATCTTTAAGATACATTAAAGAAGCACGTCAAGAGAGCACAGTGTAGGATTGTGGATGGGAAGTTTGGTAGAGATGCCAGGAAGTACGTCTTTGCATATGGAGTAATCGACAGCTGAACTAGGTTTCCAGGAAGGATGCTTGACTATTTAAAAAAGCAGCAAGGTGCTGTAATGGGAAAGTGGTAGCATTGGTATTGCGAAAGGATGAGATCAAGTGAGTCAAATGACCACACTACGCTTCTGTTTTGTTTTTGGCCACTGTTTTACCAAACATTTGGTCTCTGCTGCAAAACCTTTTTTATATTGTCAGCAGTTCTAGCATTGCAGAAGTATAATGAACACGTATTAATCCCAAGACCACTGCTAAACAGAAATGTTGAAGACGAGGAGGCTGGATCTGTAATCATTACTTCCTGTTAACTCCCTGAGTGCTGAAAGAACATTTTTTTCACAAAACATTCTTGAATATACATCAAGATCATTTGTTTTTGTTACAGTAATTGTAGGGCTTTTGTCCCCTCCAATGTTCTCTCCCACTCCCCTCTGAAGGCACTGACTCATGCTAAGACTCTTTCCATCAAGCACATTATACAAGCACGAGGACTCCAGTGGTTCCAAGAGAAGGCTCATCACCAAGACAACAAGAGATGGGCAATGAATTAATCCATTTTTAAATTTGCTTTAAGGAGTCAACCTTGGTTCAGTGGTAGCACTCTGACCTCTGAGTCAGACGCTTGTGGGTTCACGCCCCAATCCAGGGCCTCAACACATAATCCAGGCTGACACTTCAGTGCTGTCCCCTGAGGGAGTGCTGAACTGTCGGAGATGCCGCCTTTCAGACGTGACATTAAACCAAGGTCCCATTTGCCCTCTTAGCTGGATGTAAAAGATCCCATGGCACTATTTGAAGAAGAACTGGGGAATTCTTCCAGTGTCCTGGGCCAATATTTATCCCCCAACCAACATCACTAAAAATCAGATTAATTGGTCATTTACATAAGAACATAAGAAATAGGAGCAGGAGTAGGCCAACCGGCCCCTCGAGCCTGCTCCGCCATTCAACAAGATCATGACTCATCTTCTACCTCGACGCCATTTTCCTGCACCATCCCCATATCCCTTGAAGCCCTTAATATCTAGAAATCTATCGATCTCTGTTTTGAATGTACTCAATGACTGAGCCTCCACAGCCTTCTGGGGTAGAGAATTCCAAAGGTTCACCACCCTCTGAGTGAAGAAATTTCTCCTCATCTCAGTCCTAAATGGCCTACCCCTTATTCTGAGACTGTGATCCTTGGTTCTAAACTCCCCAGCCAGGAGAAACATCCTCCTTGCATCCATCCTGTCGAGCCCTGTAAGAATTTTGTATGTTTCAATGAAATCACCTCTCATTCTTCTAAACTGTAGAGAATACAGGCCTAGTCTGCTCAATCTCTCCTCATACCCGCCATCCCAGGAATCAGTCTGGTGAACCTCCGTTGCACTCCCTCTATGGCAAGTATATCCTTTCTTTAAGGAGACCAAAATTGTACACAATACTCCAGGTGCGGTCTCGCCAAGGCCCTATATAATTGCAGTAAGACATCTTTACTCCTGTACTCAAATCTTCTTGTAATAAAGGCCAACATACCATTTGCATTGCTGTTTGTGGAACCTTGCTGTGTACAAATTAGCTGCTGCATTTCCCTAAGTTGCAATAATGACTATACTTCAAAAGTAATTCATTGGCCATAAAGTGCTTTGGCTTATCCTGAGGTTGTGAAAGGCATTAAATAAATGCAACTCCTTTCCTTCATTTGATGGATAATAAAAATGGAAACAAATATCCCTAATTCAAATCAACACAGATGATCTAATTGCAGAACTAAACAGAGAATAACGGATTTTTACAGTAATGGAAAGCATCTTTAACCATTTGATTATTTTATGCTGAAATTTTTTTTTTGTGCTTACTCATTTCAACAGGAAGAGAAAGAAAAAGGCTTGCAAATTATTTGCCGCACTATACATCGTTCAGGGTGTATCAGGAGAGCTTGCAGTTTCGTTTTTGCTCTTAGATCCTTCAGCTGAGATCCTTCCCCTCAGGGTGGCACCAATCGGATGGATTGGCAGGGATCTCCACATCGCTGCAGAGCTTGCTCATTCATCGCTCCACGGGGATAAAACATATGCACATTTGCATAAACCGGCCTCCACCCCAGTCACTCAGGTCCCCTTCCTACAGCGTGACAAATTATTTTAGGAACATGGGAACAGGAGTAGGCCATTCATCCCACTCGAGCCTGTCCCACCATTCAATTAGATCATGGCTGATCTGTATCTTAACCCCACCTACCCGCCTTGGTTCCGTGGCCCTTAATACCCTTGCCTAACAAAAATGTTTTACATTCCAACTGTACAGAGGGTAATTTTTTCAGAGGTTATTTGGCAGAAAATGTTTCATGTTGCGAATAATGCCGAAGACGTTCGAGGTTTTATAGAGATCATCCGAAAGCATGTTCATTAAATTGGATTTCAAATCTTCCTGCAGTCAGAAAAGATGTTGTGAAAATGCCCTCGACTCTGGAGGTAGATGTGAGAGATGTGACGGAGGAGCAGAAGGACGTCACGTTCATCAAACCGCTGTCGCTGACTGATATTTTGAACCAACCACATGAGAAATTTCCGACAATGGTCGAAATCCTGGATGCCCCGGAGGAACAGCCCCCCTTCAAAGGCGAGTGGTTTCACTCACTGAGGGTGGGGACAGTTTTGAAAGTTTACAAGAAACAGTTGATGAAGAAAGTCCTCGTGACATCCATGAGTAGCAAGGTCAGCCAGCATTTCTTAATCTCCGTCGACTACCAGGGAACTTTCAGAAGGCGGCCAAGGGAGTTCGGCACTGCATTCGATCTCTGCAACTCCATCAGCCAAGGTGACCCTTTGAATGTTGTGGTTACAAAAGACTGCATGTGGAATGGAGATGAATTGTCTTCTTTAAGTGTTGGGGACCACTTGGTGGCCATGTTTAGGACTACCAAGCAAGTGGCCTCCGACGGTGTACTTCAGGACATTGACGTGCTCGTGTGCAACAAGATCCCAGAAGACGAGGATGAGAATGAGAATGAGACTGTGATGCTTCCTTTGTACCTGGAGGGCCGATTTGTAGAAGACGTCCATGACACCAAGAGATACAAAATCTTGGAAATATGTGACAAATTCAAACTACCTTTTCAAGTGAAAGCCACATCAAAAGATCCTTCCTTACCGACCGATTCCTTAATGTCCTTCCCAGCAATCAAACTAGAGGAGATAATCGAGGTGCCTGCTTTGGTTGTTGGTTTTCTGGAGAGTCCTTCCGAATGTTTCTCAATCCCGGTAGAGTGGATGACCATGTCTGTCCACCTCCTGGAAGTTTGTCCTGCGGAGGACTGTGGCTCTAGAAATGCAGCCTCGTTGGAAGAGCTGACTGATTCCATGTATTATTATCTGCGGAAATGTTCTACTCCATCTGTGTGTCCTCCACCTCGACCGCCCAAAAGACCAAACAGAAGTATTCGCTTGCCAGCTCCTGCCCCAGTGCGAAACCGTTGTCCCTCTCCTGTTCCAGATGCTGAGCAGCACCAACTACCTTTACCTCCTAAGGTAGGAATTTTTAAACGCTTTGAGAAGCACTGCATTCAGTTCTGGGCACCGCACCTCAGGAAGGATGTATTGGCTTTGAAGGGGGTGCAGCGCAGATTCACCAGAATGTTACTGGGACTAAAAGGGTTAAATTATGAGGACAGGTTGCATAGACTAGGCTTGTATTCCCTAAGTACAGAAGATTAAGGGGTGATCTAATTGAGGTGTTTAAGATGATTAAAGGATCTGTTAGGATATATAGAGAAAAAACTATTTCCTCTGGTGGGGGAGTCCATGACAAGGGGGCATAACCTTAAAATTAGAGCTAGGCCATTCAGGGGTGATGTCAGGAAGCACTTCTTCACATGAAGAGTAGTGGAAATCTGGAACTATCTCCTCCAAAAAGCTGTTGAGGCTGGGGGTCAATTGAAAAATTCAAAACTAAGAAAGATTTATTTTTGTTAGGTAAGGGTATTAAGGGATATGGAGCAAAGGCTGGTAAATGGATTTGAAGTACAGATCAGCCATGAGGCTCGAGGGGCTGAATGGCCTACGACCGTTCCAGTGTTCCTACGTTCTGAGAAGTAGCAAATTGTATCTGTGTGTTCCAGTTGTATTGGCTAATCCTATTTATGCCAGAGAAGTGGGGTGAATCAGATATAGCTAGTGGGAGCTGTGTTCATCTGACTTGCCATAAAATCAATATCTGTATATGTGCAGATGTCTTGCTGTCATTTCTGCTTCCATGTTTTGTGCATTAAAACTACTGCTGAAAGACCATTTGAGAACAGGGCTTTTATGGTGAATATTTGTGCTTATCGATATGTGAGCTGTTAGTGCTGGGGAATGAAATGGTCTCCCATTTCTCCAACCAGCGTTATCCACTCCCGAGCCAGGTGCAGCATGAATTAGATCAGTGGCTCTCAACCTTTCCAGCTGAGCCCCACCATCACAAACTTATTTGGGCCAGGCCTCAATAAAAAATTCTCATAACCTCTCATTGCTGCACTAGCTATGGATATTGGTAATGGTGAGCTTGCAAAATAGTGTCTGCAGAGCTTAAATTGCCATCATTCTCAATTTCTTCCTTTGCTTCTCTCTCTTTCTGTCCGTTCACTTCTGTTTCTCTCTCTGCTTCTGTTTCTCTTGCAATTGTTTCTCACCTCCTTCACTCCTCTTTTTCTCTTTCCTTCTTCGTTTCTCTTTCCTCCTTCATTTGTTTCTCTGTCTCCCTCTCTCTCTCTCCCTACTCCTTTTTCTTTCTTAACTCTTTTCACACTCTTTTCCCGCCTCCCTTTCGTAGTCGTCTGTTTCTATCTCTCTTCCCTTTGTCACTGCTACTTTTTGTTTAACACTATTTCCTGCAGCATTCGCACAGCCACGTGGGAACATTGCGGGGGTAGGGGGGGAGGGAACCCCAGAATCAGCTGAGAGGGGCTGCTGAGGAGCACGGGAACAAACTATTGGTCAAGGAACACAGAGATGGGACCATCAACGTTTTGAAATTGGTGCTGATGACCTAAAACAAAGGGGTTTGTGTTAACACTGAGGAGAGGAGTTTGGCTTGACTGACAGGGACTCCTGCGAATTATGTGGCACCTTTCATGTACATTGAGTGTTAATTCTGGTCTTCCTAGCTGTCATTAGACAGGTCTTGACCTCCATTAGCGGGGTGTGGCCCCCAAATTGAAAACCACTCAGTAAGATTCAGAGTAAAGTTCCCTCTACTCTAGTTCCATTTCTCTCCCTACATCCTATGGCCGGCCTGAATGCAATTGTTAATTTAGTGCCAAATGGTTTCAAATTAGAGGCAATGCTGTACGTGGGGTGACGCAGTGGAGGGACTGGGTTGAGGTTATTGAGTCACAGTTGGGGGAGGTTTCATCCCATCCAGCTTAGGGTGAGGTCAAACCCAGGTCACAGATATGAAAGAACAATGTGCTAACACACTGTGCCATCCAGTCACCTGAGAACAGACATTTCAGAAAGACTTCAGCTATCAGTTAAACCATTAGTAGAGACTGTGATGAGCTGCAGTTATAATCCACAACA
Source organism: Heptranchias perlo (assembly GCF_035084215.1). Lineage (NCBI taxonomy): Eukaryota > Metazoa > Chordata > Chondrichthyes > Hexanchiformes > Hexanchidae > Heptranchias > Heptranchias perlo. The sequence continues at coordinate 35,947,522 of NC_090350.1, read as the reverse complement.
TCACTAAGGCAGAACATCATGAGCTGGCAGCAAGAAAAATTTTGTACAAACCATTCCAAGGTGGCAATTTTAACCCTGCCCGCCCAGAGGAAACTGAGTGAGTGGACAGTTAAAATCGCTCAGGTTACTTACCCGGACTCAAGCCAGCTGCATCCCACTGACCGCAATTATTACGCAGGCTTCTGGACGGGCAGCTAGACCACCTGCCCAAAGCCACCGGGGTCCTTCTTTAAATATGAAGATCAAGGTCTGATGACGTCTTTGGGCCCCCGACTTAAATTTTAACTCAAGTCCGAGCTGAGGGGGCTTTCCCACCAGGCGGAAGAGAGTCGGGAGCTGCCAGGAAGATAAGTTTTTTTTAAACTTTCCTTTGTGGGGCCGGGAACATAACCGAACGGACCAAGGCCCATAGAGCAGGACGCTATGATGGCTCACAAGAGTGGAAGAAACCATGAGATGAATAAGGAGCTTGAGATTAACTGACACCAAGTTTAAAACTTTGTAGATTGTAGGAAGAAGAAAACTTCGTGAAGTAAGGGTTTGAAGTTTGAGGCCCCGTAAAAGATTGAGTTAGAACAGGAGATGTTTGCAACAAGTCTTGATTTCAACAAAGTGAAGATGCAGGAAAAAGGATTATTTTGACACTGTCTGTGTAATATAACTCAAGCAAATACTCAGACACATCAGTTGTCATTCTGCGGAGCGGAGATTCATTCTAATGACAGTGGTCTCTACAACATAACAGAAATTACAAAGGAAAAAATATTGATTCTGAAAAATGATTATAACTTCTATAGGCTGGCAATGACACTTTGCGTCATTGTGCGAAAGCTTAGCAGAGAGAGGAAGTCGATAGAATGAGCTATTTTAACTGAGGCATTAATCTTTTAAATGGATTAGCACCTCCATCAAAATAGTCCCAACAGGATTTAATACACATGGGGATAAATTTCTGTCTTGGGAGGTGATCTGGTGAAGTATCAAGTAAAGCACACGCCCGATTCACACGCCCGATTCACACACTCGATTCACACGCCCGATTCACACGCCCGATTCACACGCCCGATTCACACCCACGATTCACACCCACGATTCACACGCCCGATGCACACGCCCGATGCACACACCCAATGCACAAGCCCGATTGACCTGCACGATGCACACACTCGATTCACACCCACAATTCACACACCCGATTCACGCCCACAATTTACACACCCCCGATACACACCCACGATTCACACACCCGATTCACACCCACGATTCACACACCCCCGATGCACACCCACGATTCACACGCCCGATGCACACCCACGATTTACACGCCCGATGCACACCCACGATTCACACGCCCGATGCACACACCCACGATTCACACGCCCGATTCACACACCCAATGCACACGCCCGATTGACCTGCACGATGCTCGCACCCAATTCACACACACGATTCACGCCCAAGATTCACACGCCCGATTTACACACCTGATTGACCTGCAGGATGCTCACACCCGATTCACGCCCACGATTCACACCCACGATTCACGCCCACGATTCACACCCACAATTCACACACCCGATTCACGCCCACGATTCACACACCCGATGCACACCATTGAAATCAATGGTATGAAAATCAGGCGGAATAATAATCAGCGGGCGACTCGTTCCACCAGGTCATGACCCAGGGGGTGATGGGGACGACAATCTCCCCCATTAAACATAGAAATGACGCTGTGTAATAATATCTTGTGGTAATATTGCACAGTATCGCTTTCGGGTAATCTTGCGCAAACAAATCTTTCTGTTACCGAGGCAACTTGTAAAGAAATCAGGCATTTTATTCAGGTCACCTGCAGTCTCAGATAGTGGCCACTGTATCCCGCAGGCTGGGATAGCAGGATAGGGCACTCACTCCAGTATGGCAGTGATTCGGCCTTCGAGCAGATGGAAGCTGTAAGACCTGATTTCCTTTTCGTCAAGTTAAACAAAAAACATGTTGCTGTTTCACCTTTGCACCTGACGGGGCTGCCTCATTACCGTTAAATATTACTTTCAGAACAGTAGTTGTGGATAATGAGGATGCAGGGCTTGTAGGTTCAATAACAGTAATAGGATTCATCACCGTTAACCACTTTCTCCATCTATTTTTGATTGCTACAAATACTGTGTTCATTATGTTGTAGAGGTTTTAATGAGAACATTATTATTTTAATGGGATAACTTTGATTCAATCACATTTTGACGCTGACACATCTCGTTAAAATTCGTGTCACGTACACAGACTGGTCAGTTCAGCAGTGAGTGCTCTGCATTCTTAATAAAAAATCTAAAGTTGTGAGAAATGTTAACAGAAACATCGCCCTGGTGCAGCAGGACGTGTGCTTACCAGGTTGGAGCAAAATAGCAGCAACTTTACTCTGCACCCAGCCCGATTTTACCTGACTGGAGAGCACCTTCCCATTTTGGGAACCCAGTGTTAGCATCAAGCGTTCCCACGCTGGTTGGAAGCAGAGTAAAGTTCCCTTGGTTACTAGTTGCCTGAAATGGAAAGCATTTCATTCTCCAGCCCCAACAATCTTTAACATCGTTTACACACAAAAAAACCTCTGAGAAAAGAAATCTAAAGTTGTCCATGGTGCTGAGATGAGCTCGTTCAACACCTAAGGCTGACCCAATCGTCACAGAGTCTGTTAATATCTTATCTGAGAGTTTATATCCCAATTTACGGGTGACCTAGATCTTTGGACCCCTGGATTTACCATCAATATCTCCGCACAACTGTTTACCCTAGGCTTTCAAACTAGAGTGCCTGGGTCCTAGGGAGTTCGCAAGGTGACCCCTGAAGTCATCTATCTGTCAGCAGATGTCTGTATTTGTTGATTTATTATGTTGCTGAATAGCAACCAAAATCATTTTCTGTGATGCTAACGCTGTTTTCCTTTGGAATTTGGAATGGTGGGTGGGGGGACGCTCCTTTAGGGAACGTGTTAATATTTACCGAAGATTCCCACCCCAACAGCTTGCAGTACCACCTGTTGGTATTGTTGCGAAGGACAGTTGTTTGTGAAGCTCAGCAGCACCCCCAACAGTTATGTGTTAGAACTGCAGCTGTGTGTTACATAGAATTTACAGCACAGAAACAGGCCATTCGTCCCAAGTTGTCTATACTGGTGCTTATGCTCCACACAAGCTTCCTCCCTACCTAATTCATCTAACCCTATCTGCATGTCCTTCTATTCCTTTCTCCCTCATTTACTTATCTAGCTTCCCCTTAAAGGCACCTGTGCTATTCGCCTCAACTACTCCATGTGGTGGCAAGTTCCACATTCTAACCATCCTCTGGGTAATGAAGGTTATTGGATTTATTAGTGATGTATAGAATTTATGAAATGCCATGGTTTTAAAATTAGGAAAGCTCAGCATCCATGGGCTAAGAAAAAGGGGAAATAATCTGCCAGGGTTCTAGCTCCTGAATGGTGAGATTAACACACACCTGCCATACCCGCTGCTGGAGAGAGTCTAATTGCGAACGTGCTCCAGCTCGGCTGTGATACCTCCACGGTTCAATAGCTGTCTCACTGTCGCGACTCGTACATGAAAAATAGCGAGTTAGGCAACGTCCCAGGAGGCCAGAGGCGCAAATTCAGAGAGGGGGATCATGGGTCATTCTGGGTTTTAAAGAAGGGCACACAGCCCATTCCCAACAGATTGTGGAGGGGAGAGGGGGAGAGAACATGTCCCCTTAATCCTCCCAGTAGATTGATTTATATTTATCCCTTAACCAACATCACTAAAACAGATGATCTGGTCATTATCGCATTGCTGTTTGTGGGACCTTGCTGGGCGCAAAATGGCTGCCGCGTTTCCTACATTACAACAGTGACTACACTTCAAAAAGTTCATAATGGCTGTAAAGCGTTTTGGGACATCCTGAGGGCGTGAAAGATGATATATAAATGCAAGTCTTTTTTTTAATGTGGAGAACCTGGTGGGACTATGGCCCTGCATGAATTAGCACCTTCAGGAGAGGAGAGAGAAAACAGAATTTAAAAGAAAGATACATAATGTGTAAAATGTCACAATAAATATTTTACGAATATGTTGTTTATTCTTCATACCTTGCTGACCTAGAACAGGGCGTTATGTTTCACAGTACCTCCCGACAAATCGAAAGCAATTTTTGACAGGAACATGCTTTGAATCCCAGTTATTTAAAAGGACTTCCATTTTGCAGAAACCCTGTAACCTTGGGCACGAGTCAGTGAAGTTCTGTGGTAATATAGCGAAGGTCACGTTCCTAGCTCTCGTGTGTCAGTGCCCCGAATTATTGACGTTTGAAATTTAAGGATTTCTGAGTTGTGCGAACATGGGAATTCCAAGAGCCAGGTTCACCAGGAAATTAAATGGGGAATTTATCCTGTTGAGAACATGGTGAAGTTTAATACTTTTGCAAAATGCCCTGATTGCACGATCCCTGTTGCTTCCATTCCCCAATATTCCCTCCTTTTTTTCTTGCTCATTGCCTATTTCTTTTCCACCTGTTGAGTGATCTGAGACCTTTTTTATGGGATGAGCAAAAATGTTGTCAACAACAACAACAACAACAACAACTTGCATTTATATAGCGCCTTTAATTTGGTAAAACGGCCCAAGTTGCTTCGCAGGAGCGTTAGCAAACAAAATTTGACACCAAGCCACGTAAGGAGATATTAGGACAGGTGACCAAAAGCTTGGTCAAAGAGGTAGGTTTTAAGGAGCGTCTTAAAGGAGGAGAGAGAGGTAGAGAGGCAGAGGGGTTTAGGGAGGGAATTCCAGAGATTAGGGCCCAGGCAGCTGAAGGCACGGCCGCCAATGGTGGAGCGATTAAAATCGGGGATGGGCAAGAGGCAAGAGTTGGAGGAGCGCAGAGATCTCGAACGGTTGTTGGGCTGGAGGAGGTTACAGAGATAGGGAGGGGCGAGAGCCATGGAGGGATTTGAAAACAAGGATGAGAATTTTTAAATCGAGGCGTTCCCAGATCAGACATTGAGTCAGTGTAGGTCAGCGAGCACAGAGTTTTGGATGAGCTCAAGTTTATGGGGGGGTGGGAGATGGGAGGCCGGCCAGGAGTCGAGTCTGGAGGTAACAAAGGTGTGGATGAGGGTTTCAGCAGCAGATGAGCTGAGGCAGGAGCAGAGACACGTGATGTTACAGAGGTGGAAGTAGGAGCAGCATAATACAAATGTAACTTGTTACAGATTATTCAGAACTAAAATGTTGTGTGTAGGTTGCATAGTGTACAATGTAAACGTTAGATTTGAGCTCAGCAGTCCATCCACCTGGGGCTGGCAATCCTGATCACCTTTCCACCAGTTGATAATTAATATATATATTTTTTAAATAATCAATTTTCTCCCCTTTAGACCTTTGAACTCATGCTGGGCTCTGTGGGTGCTCCCCACCCCCACCCCGATCCCTTTCCCTCCCCCACCCCGATCCCTTTCCCTCCCCCTCCCGCCCAGTTCCTCACCCAAGTGGCCATTTCTAATGTTTGAGCCTAAATCCTAAAGTATTGTCAGGCTGTTCAACCATGGGGAGCATCGCAGCCAAACCTTATCCTACTGTCACCAGCTGGTCACATAAATGCACCTCCCAGCAGGGGGTCTACTGGATAGTGATCAGGGATGATATATTTTTAAACAAGGTATGGCATTTGCGAAGTCAACCCTCATGGCACAGTAGGAGATGATGTTATTTATTTTTCTTTGTCTATTATATGACTGTCATTGCCAGAGAGGCAACTCAGCAGTGTTTGAGATACCAGCACAAATTCCACAGGAGTCTTTCAATTTCTGGTTAAATCTGTATTATCATTTCAAGGGATAGAACGTCAAAAAAACTCCTCACCCCTGTGGGGAAATGAACTGCTCTGAGCACAGGTTACCATAGCAACTGCCACTGACTAGGTAACCATGACAAAATCAAAGTCATAAGTCATCACATATTTCAAACCCTTTGCCACTTATTAATCTCTAACTTAAAAAAATCACAAGCTCATCACATTCTTATTTACAAGACATCGTTATCTCCTCGACGTGTAATCTATATCAAAGTTTCTGCAGACTGCATTGGACCAAATGTCACAGTCTAATCATCTGGGGCAGGAGGTCAGAACATTTACTAACACTTTGACCTAATCCACTAAAATGTTGACAGCTGGGAAATGTCACTTGAGTTTACAGGGATGACAAGATTCACCAAACTAGCCTGGAGCAGGTTCGGCAGTGTTCGGTGACAGTCATTTCGCTATATTGGTGTAGACAGTTACTTCTTCCACACAGCTCGCCAGCTCTGTACTGAACATTTTAACGTCATCCGATTTGTGTCAGAGAATTGGCAGAGAATCTAAAAGATGTCAACACACATAAATGGAAGGAAAAGATGGATGACCCTGAAATATCTCGACTACAACAAAAGTTTGCAATTCTGCGGCATCTTTAACATACAAAAAAGGTCCCAAAGCATTTCAAGGGGGTGTAATAAAAAAAAATGGATGCCAAGTCAAGAAAGAATACATTAAAAGGGGTGACCAAAAGCTTTGTAAAAGAGGTGGGTTTTAAGGAGGGCCTCAAAGGAGGACAGGGAGGTGGGAGAGGTATAGGGAGGGATTCCCAGAGAATCGGGCCTAGGCGGTTGAAGGCACAGCGGCCAATGGTGGGCAAAAGAAGGAGCGAGATGTACATCTCACTTTCCAATATATAAACATAAAGGCCCTAAAATTGTACAGACCTTCTCCCAGTCTTCCACTGTAACTCTAATGGAACCTTTTCCGTGGGGATTCTGCTGGCCTCCTGTCGGGGTTATGCTGGGGAATTGGGGGATTGGGAAAACCCTTGTGGAATATCAGGGCAAGACGTTTCAGCAATCTCCCTCAGCCGTATGTTCCTCCATTGCACCATCCAATCCTCTGACATTGGATTACTCCTCATTTCCCACTCCCTCCAATTCACCATCAGTGGCCATTCTTAGAGTGACTGCACCCTGGCCCTCTGGAACTCCCTCACTAAGTTCCTTTGTGTTGCCACCGTCCTCCCTCTCTCCCAAAGCCCTTCATTTTTTCTACCATTCTTTTTGTTTTGTTTGAATGAGGGCAGGTGCTATGAGAGAGGCAGGCAGTTGGAAGGTTCTCCTAAAGAAGACAGTCAGCACTTGGAAAATCTCAAAGAAGCTGAGAAGTGGTCTGAAAGTCTCAAAGTGCCTGAGACAGTTTGAGAAGAACCGACAAGTTGATATTCCTGGAAGAAGCGAGAAATACTGTGTGTATTTAAGTTTCTAAAAGATTAGATCAGTTTTTAGAGTTTCAATCTTTTCATTACTTTGTCTGCTCGAGGAGTTGGATGAAAGACTTTCTGCAGTAAATACATAATTTCACTGTTAGAATATTCACTTGGCCATTGTTCGTTTAATAGTGAGTGAAGCAGAGACTGTGGGGAATATTTTAATGGGAGGGTGGGTACGGTGTGTGGGAGGCTCGAGGCGGACGGCACACCTTACAGTTCTGAAGGAAGTGAGACCCCCGGCTAATTTTAACTTAAGGGCCACATTTGAATATTTGACATCAGTGTCCGGCTAGAAGCCGGCGGGAATGATGTCAAGGCCAGTGGGCGGGAATGGGAATTGAGGTGGGAGCTGTCTGGGACCTGAGGGAACGAGCCCCGGCATAGAGTAAGTTCTGGAGGTGGGGGTGGGGGGCGAGGGGAAGGTTTCTCAAACAGATGCCAGTGTAGGGAGAGAGCGGAAGGGCCGGGGCACGAGAGGCCCGAGGATTTCTTTCTGCTTCTCCTGGCTCCCAAGGATTCCAACCGAGGAATAAAAAATCTTACTTAGTTTGGCCTCTTCTGGCCACTCTGCTGCATCCCCCCAGGTTTCTCTGACAGCGGCTTTGACACCAGGCGGCCCCTCCGCCTGCGTTCGTCATAAAAATAATTTAAATTAGGCCCTCGCTCGCCTGCAGTGGGAGCCTCGGCCGACTTCAAAGTCAGTGAAGATAAGATGTCGCCAGGCGGGAACGATGCAGTCGATATGTAGACTCCGCCTGAACTTAACTCCCTCCCCCACACCATTCTCGCTGGGCGGGTGGGGGGGAGGGGGTTAAAATCCACACCTCTGTCAACTTTTAAGATTAGGTTAGATAGGCGGCTGAAGGCAAGGGGGGGAAAAGGGATGTGGGGACGGGACAGGCACGTGGGATTCGCACTCCTACTTACATGAAAGATAAACACCAACACGGACTGAATGGTCCGAATGGCCTGTTTCAGAGTGTCATTTCTGTGTAATTAGAGACTCTCATTGTGGCGGCTGGAAAAGGTGGCCATGTCTTACCAACATGGTTGACTTTTTTACGGTTGTCACTAGGTTGGTGGATGAACGTAGTCTGGTTGACATTGTATACTTGGATTATCAAAAAGCATTTGACAAGGTGCCTCACAATAGGGTACTTTATAAGATAGAGTCCTGTGGGATTGGCGGGCAGACCGTGGGTTGGTTAGGGAATTGGTTGCGTTGTCATAGACAAAGGTTGCTATCAACGGTTCCTAATGCAGTCCCGCACGACCATTGCTCTTCACAATCTTTATTAATGATCTGGATGAAGGTGTTCAGGGATTCGTGGGTGATACAAAGATTTGTACAAGTGTTGGGACCTTAGATGAGCAAGAAGAACTACAATCAGGTCTACATGCGATGGGTTTGCGTCTGGTTGATGTCATTTAATACAGATAAATGTAAAGTGCATGGGCAGGGCTAACACAGCGTGTGAAAGGCTCTGAACTAAAGACTGTTACGTGGGGGACAAGACCCAAGTCCTATGGGACATGAATCTCTACAGGTTTATGACCAGTACCAAGTTTAAAGAACCTCCGTTACTATCATTGGGTCTCTTTGGACTCTGGAAAAGTGAAGACATCAGGGAGATTTGATTGAGATCTTTAAAATAATGAAGGAACTAAATTGTGTCCATGTGGAAAGACTATTTGAATTAGATAGGTTAGGGAGAACCTCTGTGCTTAATTATACCCTCACACATGGAATCTAGAGTGAGCGAAGGCTGGGTCCCCATGAATCTGCTTAACTTCAACTTATACTGTGGACCGAACATACAAACATACGAAGATGACAGGCAGGAAAAGACCAGCTGGTCCATCAAACCTCCCCACACCATGATGGCTGGACTCATCATGGCTAAACACTTCCTCCAACCCCCCACCTTCCATTGTTCCCCTCCACCCCCAGCCATGCAGTCTCCTGGGAGAGGCAAAAAAATGAGATATAAAACCCAGGGCCAATAAGGGGAAAAAAATACTCTGGGAAATTCCTCTCCGACCTCCTCAGGCGACCAAAACCAGGAGATCACATGGACCAAGTGTTATCCTTAAAGACACTTACTTTCTATATTTTTTTATTCGTTCATGGGATATGGGTGTCGCTGGCGAGGCCGGCATTTATTGCCCATCCCTAATTGCCCTTGAGAAGGTGGTGGTGAGCCGCCTTCTTGAACCGCTGCAGTCCGTGTGGTGAAGGTTCTCCCACAGTGCTGTTAGGAAGGGAGTTCCAGGATTTTGACCCAGCGACGATGAAAGAACAGCGATATATTTCCAAGTCGGGATGGTGTGTGTCTTGGAGGGGAACGTGCAGGTGGTGTTGTTCCCATGTGCCTGCTGCTCTTGTCCTTCTAGGTGGTAGAGGTCGCAGGTTTTGGAGGTGCTGTCGAAGAAGCCGTAGCGAGTTGCTGCAGTGCATCCTGTGGATGGTACACACTGCAGCCACTGTGCGCCGGTGGTGAAGGGAGTGAATGTTTAGGGTGGCGAATGGGGTGCCAATCAAGTGGGCTGCTTTGTCCTGGATGGTGTTGAGCTTCTTGAGTGTTGTTGGAGATGCACTCATCCAGGCAAGTGGAGAGTATTCCATCACACTCCATACTTGTGCCTTGTCGATGGTGGAAAGGCTTTGGGGAGTCAGGAGGTGAGTCAGTCACCGCAGAATACCCAGCCTCTGACCTGCTCTTGTAGCCACAGTATTTATATGGCTGGTCCAGATAAGTTTCTGGTCAATGGTGACCCCCAGGATGTTGATGGTAGGGGATTTGGCGATGGTAATGCCGTTGAATGTCAAGGGGAGGTGGTTAGACTCTCTATGATGCAATCTCTGCCCCAGTCAGGAACTGGTCCAGCTCCCTCTTGAAGGCAGAGAGTCAGCACCCACCTTAACCAGCCGGCAACGTATTCCAGAGGGTCACAATTCTCTGGGAAAAGATAAGCAGTCACAGAGAGACGGGCAAAAGCAAATTTAGGACAGTTGCCAGGAAGTTCTTTGTGCAAAGAGTGAGCAACACTTGGGATGGAATTCTGAGTAGAATCGTGAAGGTGTAAAGCCTGGAATAATCTAAGGGACAGTTTAATGCTTTGATGGAAAGTTTGTGGGTTTAGTCTAAGTGGATGAGGTGTGGTGGGTGCCGACTTTCTGTATACCTTCAAATGGGAGCTGGACCGATTCTTGATTAGGGCAGAGATCACATGATCTAGAAGGTAAATGTCTTTATAGATAACATTTGGTCCATGTGATCTACTGGACTGGTTTCGATCGCCTGAGGAGGGGGGTCGAAGAGGAATTTTCCAGAATATTTTTTCCCTTATTGGTCCTGGGTTTGTCTCTTGTTTTTGGGAGATTACATGGCTGAAGTTGGGGGGGGGGGGGAATAGTGTCATGATGCTCCAGCCATCTTGAGTGTAGGGCAGGCTAAAGACCCAGCTGGTCTTTTCCTGCCCGTCAATTTTGTATGTTTCACATGGGCCAAATGGCTTTTCTTCAATAATTGGCTTGTGATCTTCTGCTGCATATCAAGGAACATACTTTTCATTTTCTGTTTTTTTTTACTGGGTATCTATGGTTGTAATTTTACATATTTATTTTGTAGATTTATAACGTGGATTCCATGAACCATAATATTCAGCTCCATTACACAAAATCAGTCCCCCACCATATGTTGCGTTGAAGAATGCCTTGAGTCTGGCAAAGCAAAGTGATAGTCTTATTTTATTGTCATTGCTCAGTCACTTGCAAGCAAAGGGCGCTGCAGCAATAACTCGCTGCAGTGACTAACATTCATTAATAAGCCTTCGCCAGGAAACGTACAATTACCAATAATTGTCTTCCCTCATGTGCAAATTGGAACTTAATATGACTGGCATTGGAAAACAAAAATATCAAACTTTTAAAAAAAAAAATTTGGTTAAATTTTCAATAAAATTGCCTCTCTTTCAGTGTTATTTGTTTCAAAACTCCAGCTGTACTAACATCTGATAAAGAGAAACAATTAGTGTTAATTGGACACTTAAGCAGAGAAAAGCTTTCATTTTGTGAATTATGACTGAAGCGTGAAAACAGCAAGGGCCACGAGGTAAATAACAAGCCTGGAACTGTTCAGGTTTCTCTCTCATTCTCGTCTTGTGGCTCTCTGCCTTGCTGTCTCTTTCCCTGTCTTTAAATGCTCCTCAAAACCTACCTCTTTGATCACTTCTTTAGTCACCTAATTTTCTCTCCTTAGGTTCAACCCTCTTGTTTGGTGCCTTGGGGCATTTTATGAACAATGCAATGGACATGTAAATTGTTATTGTTTTATAATATATATATATGATTTTAAATTTTGTTTTCTGCATTTTTCTCTAACTGTTTTCTCAGTAGTTTAATCTTAATTTCAGATAATATAGATCAGTAAGGCAATTAGACAGACAAATGGCAAATAAAGTTTAATACTGATAAATGTAAAGTGCTGCACATACCTCAGAAAGGTATATAAAGACTAGAATAAAATTAGCACTGGGAGACTTAAAAAGGGCACTGGGCGTTCATAATATTTATTTTCAATGTCTAGGCAATATGGTGAAGCAATTAAAAAGCAGCAAGAAACTACAACAACTTGCATTTATATCAAAGTTTTTAACTCAAAGGGCTTCACTAATTGAAATAGGCAGGAAAATGGACACTGAGCCAATGAGGGAGAGATTAGAAGAGGGACCAAAAGTCGAGTCAAAAAGATGATCTTTAATTCCACGTAGCATGGCCAAAGGTGTAGAACATTGCACGAACATTCAGAACTCTCTGAGCTTAACACCCAGCACCCAGTGTGGAGAACAGCTGGATTCAGAAAGCTGTTGGAACTGGACTAACCAAATCCTTCCTTTGTCCACTATTGCAGTGAAGGAATTACCCATTTATTGGAAAATTGGAAACAGAGAAATTTCAAATGAAGACATTAGCATATTTGTTACTGACATCACACCATGCAATTTCAATTTTAAAGTTGATATCTTTTGAATCATTCTACAGTCTATATTTTTTTTTTGCTTTTTCCATGATGATCTTAGTGACAACAACAACTTGCATTTATATAGCGCCTTTAACCCATTAAAACGTCCCAAGGCGCTCAAGGTTCCATTGTACAAATCACAAGAACTACTCTACTCACACTTTCAATTTAACTAAACAAGTGAACAAAATAATTAGCAACAAATTGCTTTGATAATTACTCGTGTTTTCAATTTTGATGAAAAATTTGCCTTGTTTATTGGGCATAACCCCAGATATACTATCTGCATAACATGGGCTGAATCAAACACAAGATCGATATAATTCTGTGCAGATCGACCCAACAGGCAAAGAAATAGCTAGATTCCCGTCCAAGGGGTTTACACAGCAGACTTCCCTTATAAATCAATATAGTGCCATATGGTGCACTTATCATTTGAGCCATCAGAAAGCTACAGAGCATGTAAATTATAACCAATTAAGATAATTATTATGGAAGAAAGCAATTAAATTACAGTCAGAATCTGAAAAGGTCCCACCATAAGGCAAGATAAAATCATAATCCAAAGCCTTGTATAGTGCTATCAGATTCACTCAATGCTACAAAGACTGTGCTTCACCTTCAGTTGACATTCAAAACAAGTATGAATTCATTCTAATACAGCATGGACTTTAATTGAAAGGCTTATGAAGTGTATAAATCCTTGGCCTTTCACTTAAGCAGAATTTATTTCTTAGTGGAAAATGCACTGCACTATGTCAGTCTTGTGAGTACATATTGAAGGAGCCGGGCTCTAAGTGGAATACCAGCTTTCACAACAAACTAATTGTGCAGCCACTTTACAGAGAATATTATTGAGTGTTTGGTTTTGAAGCGTATGGCAAAGATGAAAGAATTTCAGCTCTGAATAATATAACCTATTGATATGTCAATTCCATCATCAATCAGCACACTCCCATCAATACTTGTTTGAAACCTTGGGTGAGGTCAAAGGCTTTGAAATTACATTGCACAAATGCTTAAATTTTGTGTAAAATTAATTTCTAGGTTAAAATAGCAGACAAAGGAGTTTCATACAAGCACATTAAGTATTTGTATGTTTATGACTCATACAGCATATTTCAAAGCCAAGAAGAAGAACGTAATATATGTATTGAGGTTGGGGATGTAAGATTTAGTTGTCATATGCAGTGTCCTGTCTCCGCTATATATTTATAGAAATACTAATAAATTGGCCATGGCATTGCCTACTGTCAGTTGAATGTAATTTTTTTTATATAAAGGAGATGACGACAGAGTTGGGAGAGAAAGTTCTGAAACTCCCGCCACCTACTGGCTAAAGCCTGAAACTACATTGTTACACGCAACTGTTTACATATGGGATGTGTGTTCCAAATGTTTACATAGGCAGTTTCAAGTTTAAATGTTGACATACAAGTGTGAACAAAAACTGTGGCAATCGGAAATTGTACAGGATGTATGCTCATACACAATATTTTTAATAAAATGTAGATACTCACCCCTTATTCCTGACAGGTGGTGGCACCAAATAGCCTGCATGTTAGTCCGCATTTTTAAAGGCAGGAAATCGCGATTTTATGGAGGAGTAATAATTCTAATTTAAAGCTCTCATCCATGAACGTTACGATGACATCATGTACTAGCGATGTGAAGTGAATGATGATGTAACACTAGAAATCAAGAGCTCAAGAAATGGTTTAACTGAAGCCATGAGTATTGATCTGGCAGCTCTAATCTACAAGCTAAATAAAATTTACAGTGCTACCCACACAATCTACAGGAATTACATTTACCTCTAAAATGTTGAAAGCTCTCAGGCGTATCACAACGGTAGTCCTAAGAAAGTGTCTTTAGATCTGAAACGTTGATTGACTGACTTCTGTTTCTCTACAGATGCTGTCTGACCTGATGAGTATTTACAGCTTCTACCTGTTTTTGTATCATAGCAGTCACTCTGAATTAGCTGTATCTGCTTCTCAACTGAGGAAATCTTGTTTCAAGTGCTGAATGAACCAGATGGGAGGAGAAAAGAGTGTGTGGGGAACACCACCTAGTGGTGTGACTTTTAATACCATATTTTTAAAAAACAATGAACTTAAATAAGTATAGGGGTTTCCATGGATTAACACTATGAACAGATCGGTACAGAGTAGTTTACAAAAAAGGAACAAATTACAATATGTTACATTTAATAATACTCTACTTTTTCTGATGATGTAGCACTATCCAGTTTGGGATACATTTTGAGATATGACATGTGGTAAGTGCAGCAGGCTTGGGAGGAAAAAGGAGACTTTGGACCTGTGATTTCCAAAGGTCTCCACCACTGGGGGTTTTCCTTGCCTCATGTCTGGATCTGTTGTAGATCAATTGATAGAGATTGATTGCTATAATTTGTCAACAACTCCATGATTGTTGTATCATGCGACTACCAGGATGGTAGAAGGCAAACTAGATGGATCTTGGTCTTTTTTCATTTACCATTTCCTATGTCCAGTCACGTGGAAACTATAGGTTTAGAACATAAGAACATAAAGGTACCTTGTACTGGGAATCAAGTTTCACCAACAAGAAGGAAGGGTTGAAATGTTTCCCCCATTCACAGTCTGTAGAGTGTAGTCCCTTGTTTAACTACCGTGAGTTAAATTTGTCCAGGTTATTGAGACATTAGTAAATAGTTAATGAAGTGATACAGCTTGATTGTCTGCTGAGATGGTGTTAGTCGCTGCATTCCAACATCATCACTCTGATTTTAAATACTGTGCTTCATAAAATATTTAAGGAACCTTATGGTGAGCTATCTACTGTGAAGTGGCCATAGTGAAGGACTGTATAAGTTTTATTCCAGTATAGGTGGCCTTCAACCAACCAGATATTTGTCCTTGATCTAACATAGAATTAGAGCCATGATGTGTCACCAGTCTTCCAGTTGTGTGTAGATTGTTTCAGCTGTAGTCAATGTAGTCTTTAAGAGATCGGTGCTGGGATATGCTATTTTATTGGTGAACTGAATACAGTATTGTAAATAGACAATCTAAATTTATCAATGATTAGCTGGGAACAAGATGCTGTGAGGAAATGGATTTTGTTGAAAGGAGATTTACAATTATTTGGTAACTGTGGGTAGAGAGAAAGATTAGCTTCAGAGGTCAATGTCCAATCAGTATGAAATGCCACTTGGATGACACTGATTTCCATTTTTATGCTGCAATAGTATGGCAAGAACTGCCCAATCCCTCTAGTCTTCTGATCTATTCCCACATCCTAAGACATTGTACTCATTTTAGCCACCTCAGAAGGGTGAAAGATTGAGTGAATCTACCAGGATTCAAACTCAGGAACTTCTGGCCCCAAGTCCAGGAGTCAATTGACTGAACCATTCAACATTACTGGGTGGTGAATGGAAAAATCAAATACAAAAGAGTGTGTTCAATGCCAGAAACTGCTAGATATAACTACACAATATCTTTAAATGAGGTGTAGCAGGGGAAAAGAAATCTAGATATGCTAGTTGACTAAGCAATAAGAATGTTGACACATTATATGACAGCATTTGGCAAATAGAAATATCTTACATTTATATAGTGCCTTTAATATGGAACATTGTCCCTAGGCACTTCACAGAGGTGTGAGAAAAATGGACACCAAGCCATTAGTGAGGCATTAGATCAAAAGCTTGGTCAAAGAGATGGGTTTTAAAGAGGGTTTTAAAGATGGAGAGGGAGGTGGAAGGCTTTCGGGAGTGAATTCCAGAAAAGGTGTATAACTAGATCTACATGTCCAAGGAAAAGATAGCCTGGATTCCCCACCCTATAGTGTGAATATAGAGAACAAAGTTGAAATTGAAGTTTTAAATAAAGACCAGGTGAAAGGATCAAAAGGGAGCTCAATACAGCAGTTATGGTCTTCAAGTGTTGGGGTCTGAAAAGTTAAAGAAAAAACAGAAGGGTACTTCAGATTATGCTATAGTCACCTGTCACTTTAAAAGCATGAAAATAGTTCCCATCGATAGCCTAATTGGTAAGTCCTCTGCATTATTAAATCACCCCACATTTGATCCCCAGTCTGTTCTGAGGGAGCTGATTTGTGCTGGGGCAGCAATCACAGCCTCATAATTGGCTTAAGTGTACATGATGTGGAGATGCCGGTGATGGACTGGGGTGGACAAATGTAAGGAATCTTACAACACCAGGTTATAGTCCAACAATTTTATTTTGTTGGACTATAACCTGGTGTTGTAAGATTCCTTACATAAGTGTACATGGGCTGGGAAGGTGAAAATGAGCCAGGCTCCCTGCCTTGATCACTTTCTAGTGACTCCTGCTGGAAAATACGTATGTTTGGCAGTTGGGTTGCTCATGATCCATGGGTAAATTGATACTCATTGCCTATTCTCATATATAAAGTATGGCTGCTTGGGTAAAGTACTGAGGAGCTACAGGTACTTGTGGAACTATGAACTCAGTGACTTCAGGTGAGGAGGAGAAAATGTGTGTAAAAAAAAGTAAGAGCAGGAAAATGGCTCTGCAAATGTACCCAGTTTTTTTTCATTCTTTTGCTAAGGGAGCTCCTGTGCGCCTAAAACCTAACCTGACCATTGAGGAAGAAGCATTTCCACCAAGCCTGAGAAAACCCTTTTTGACATCGTCTGTATACACTGCTCCTAATGAATACACAAAAGCACAAAAGGGGAAAACGAAGAAGGCTTCAAAAATTCCTGAAGGTAAGTTGAGAGAATAGAAAAGGATTCTTTTCAATGAGTTCTAAAATGTTCTTTTCAGGTGCTGGTTGGAAGAGAACTCTGTTTAGCCAGCTGAGTAAAGCAAGTTAACATCGACCTAATTCACACACAAAGCCGTCATTTGCTTGCTGCATGAAAGAGTTTGTTGACAAATTTTGAAGTCTAGTTGATAAATTAGCCATTGAAAAATGTCAACAAAATGGCTGCCGTGTTAGCTTGTGGTAACATTCATTGATCAATTGGTGTCTGTAGCTGGCATTGCTCGTCGGATTTTCTGCTTCCACTGTACAATAAAGCTTGTGACGTTCTAGACTCATGAATTTGAGATTTGCCAACAAACGACAGCACAAAATATTAACTACATCGTTAGAAAAATTTGACCTAGTGTTTGTTAAATTGATTTAGTACAAATTAAGGAGGCAACATTACTAGCTTTATGGAAAACTTATACATTTTACATAGAAAATAAACACTCCATGAAGTATTTTGTTTATTAAATATGCTCCAATCATTGTCAATCATTTATGGTTAGTAGTCCACAGAGGCAGGTTTTCCCTGTACTGTGTTCATTCAACTGTGGATTAATAAAGTCTAAATTTGAAGGATGGGCTTGCCATGTAAAAGTTTCTTGCAAGCCACTTTATTACATTGTGAAATCTATCCTGCTTTATTGTCAACTGCACCACAAACTGGAGACATTGAAACTCAGAGCAGGCTATTTTTGGTTGTTCCAAAAACATGGCAGAGGTAGATTTAGAATTTCCTCCCATTCTTTTTATACTACAAGTTTTTACAGTGAACCCATAGAAAGAAATACAGAAACAATTAAAGAAAGATTTGCAATTACATAGCACCTTTCATGACCTCAGGATGTCCCAAAGCGCTTTACAGCCAATGAAGTACATTTTGAAGTGTTGTCACTGTTGTAATGTAGGAAGCTCTCACAAACAGCAATGTGATAATGACCAGATAATCTGTTTTAATGATATTGGTTGAGGGATAAATATTGACAGGATAACTCACTTGCTCTTCTTCGAAATAGTGCCATGGGATCTTTTATGTCCACCTGAGAGGGCAGACAGGGCCTCGGTCTAACGTCTCATCCAAAAGATGGCACCTCCAACAGTGCAGCATTCCCTCAGTACCGCACTGGAGTGTCCACCTAGATTTTGTGCTCAAGTCTCTGGAGTGGGACTTGAACCCACAGCCTTCTGACTCAAAGGCATGGATAAACCTTACAATTAACATACTGGAGAAGGCACCACATGGATCTGATATTGGTGTGATTCTGTCAGCGTAGTATAAACTCACACTGGTTTCACATTTGAGTTGTTTTCTTTCTGTTGGAAATAGAATAAATTCAGTTATAGGAAAAGCAAAGCCAGTAGGACAATAACATGAAAATCTCTTGTACCAAAGGGCTACAGTACTGGACTAGCAACCCAGAAATCATGAATTTATAATCGCACTATGGAAAATTGTGAAACTGAATTTAATAAAATCTAGTTATTTGTGGGCTGGTACCAAAAAAGAAAAATGACCATAAAAGCAGCCATATTGTTGTGGAAACCTAACTTATTTACTACTGCTCTTCAGGGAAGATCAGCACTTCTATCTGGGCTGGCCTACGTGACTACAGTCCACTAATGCCTTCCGAAGTGGCCTACCAAACCACTCCGTTGTCAGGGCAATTTGAGATGGGCAATAAGTGTGGCTTTACCAGGCCATTTCCTGAGATGCACTTTCTAATTTTACTCTTAGACATATCCTAAGTCAAAGAACTCCCACACCTTCTACTACAAGGACTACTACAAGAAAGACTACAACTAAGCTAAGATTGACTTTAGTGTCAAAAATACCATTTATATATCCTTAATTTCCAAAGAAACATCCTTAATTCGATTGACCAACCTGAGTGACATGTTAGAAGGGTTCAGCCCTTTTGGTGTCAATCACCTCACACAGCCATATTGATAGCCCTCATGATCTCCAAGTTTATGAAGCACTGGCACCTGGATATGCCAAGTTGCTTGTTTACTCCAGACCAAGGTGTCGGTCATCAGTAAGTTGTGTGTTCATGTCCCACTCCAGAGACTTGAGCATATAATCCAGTGCAGCACGGAGGGAGTGCTGCACTCTTGAAGGTGCAGTCTTTCAGGTGCGACGTTAAACTGAGGCCCTATCTACCCTCTCAGGTGGATGTAAAAGATCTCAAGGCACTATTTGAAGAAGAGCAGGGGAATTCTCCCAGAGTCCTGGCCAACATTTATCCCTCAACCAACATCTAAAACAGATTATCTGGTCATTTATTTTAGTGTTGTTTGTGGGATCTTGCTGTGGAAATTGGCTGTTGCGTTTCCTACATTACAACAGTGTAATGCACTTCAAAAGTACTTAATTGGTTGTAAAGCACTTTGAGACATCCTGAGGTTGTGAAAGGCGCTATATAAATACAAGTCGTTTTACTTGTTAGCGTCTCAGCTCTTTTTCACAAAGGGTCTCACATAGGTCCAGATAAGGTAGGACATGTTTACGTTCCTCCTTAATGGGCCTTCTCCTGGCATGTGTTGGTGATGCCTTGTCTTCTATCCCTGATAAGAAATGTTTTGTTTATAAAAGTTTTCATAGTTTAATTAGCATTAGCCCTTTCCCAGCATTCAGTCTGACTACTGACTCCATTTTGAGGGCAGATTTAAGGCAATTCTTAGGGCATTTCTCCTACATGGTGGAGGTGAACCATCTTAGCAATTGCTTTACAACTTAGTTGAGTAGGTTTCCTTCATCAAAGTACATCAGTGAACCGGTTGGGGCGTTGCAGAAATCTAGCACAGTAATTTTTAACCTGATTTATTGAATTTCACAACTTGCCATGGTGGGACATGAACTCATGATTTTTGGGCTACTAGTCCAGCACCATAACCACCACACTACCATAGCTTCTATGGTTAGGATTACACTACCAACCATTCCATCCATCTGTGCCACTGGATTATTCTTATTCAAAGTCTGCTAAATAGGCTGGTATCTCTTTCAATTATTTATTTGAAGATATTTAACCATTGGAAATGCAATTCAAGCACTCTTACCAGAAATCAAGCACTAAAGTAGGAAGGACTGAGGGGGCAGCTCAGTGACTACAAAATATAGCAGATTGAATTTAATTAAGACAAGTAAGCGCATGGGAAGAAAAAATGGGTGAGATACATATTCCATGGACAGTGTTGAAGTAGCTACGGATGAAGTTAAGAGATCTAAAGTTTTCAGTAGGCTCAACATGACCAACCACTGCAGAGGAACAATCAACAAAACAAATAGTACATTGAACTATATAGTTAAACAGCAGGGTACAAGTCAGAGGAAATAATTCTCGGTGCTCTGGTCAAAGTATCGTGTCTAGTTCTGACCACGTGACATTCAAGCACTTGAGGCAGTTCAGTGAACAGCTAAGAGACTGATTCCTGGAGCTAGAGGGCTGAATTATGAAAAATGACTGGAGAAATTTGAGCTTTTCGGTCTTTAAAGGAGCTGATTGATTGCTTTCTTATACACTTCAGTAAGGTCAGTTAACAATATAAAAAGATAGATGTGGAACACAATTCAAACAAACCTAAGGTAGTAGGGCAGGTTCAAACAGGTGAAAGGCAAATTTAGGACTGATGTCAGGAGTTTCTTCATGCAGAGGGTGATCAACACAGTTTGATCTTTTGGGTATAGTAGCATAGGCAAAGTCATTTAACACTGACAGTTGTGCAGAAAGTTTAGATCCTTCAGGATACATTTTGCTCAGATCAGCTATGACAGGTCTGATAGTTTGAAACTTTAATATTTTTTTATCCTCTTCCCTCCCTTGAAGTGACAGAGGAGTTAGATGACAACAGTGATCATGACTATGAACAGATAGAAGAAGGATTTTCCCTGATGGCATTGCACAAAATGAACACATGGTCATTCTAGTATTCACAAAACAAACTGAGCAGCCCGGTGGGTAAGTAGATTTATTACAACATGAAAATAAATCTGAATGTACAATGAAACAAGAAAATGGTGGACTTCTACAGCAGGTCTGTTGACATCTGAAAAGAGGCAAACTAATATTTATGGGGAAGACCCTTAATCTGAACTGGTTAAAAAAAGGAAAGCAAAAGAGCCTTAGAGGTACAATTACATGTACTTACCCACAGTTCTGATGAAAGGACATCGACCTGTGAGATGTTGCATGACCTGCTGAGTATTTCCAGCATTTTCTGTTTTTATCTTAGATGCACAATGTCTGGAATCTAGATCTCTGTTGAATCACAAATGCATAACCAGCTTACAAACAATATTATGCTCTGATTTTTTTCCTGCACATTAGACACCAGAGGAAAATATACCCAAAATACAAGTAATCTGAACATTGTTATAATGCAGGCCATGTCATCATTCATTCAACAATTCAGTCAAAATAATACAACAGAACACACAGAACCTTAAAGCCATATACAAACCAATCCAACTTCTGAAATGTGTTGTTAGTTGCAGGTGAAATTTGGGAGGATTAACATTAAAAATTGGATAATAGAGGAATACTTTCACAACACAGTTTAATATTTCAAAGTTATGGTAGGGTTAAGTGCATGCAAAAGAGGGAATGAGAAAGGCTTGTGTGGAGTTAACAAATCAGATTCAAATAAAAATACAAGCAATATGTTTGACTTTACTTAACTGAGTGACATCAGAGGGCCACAGCCATGTTTGGAAACATAGCTCAAATAACTGCTGATGGTGATTCTTTTACTATCTTCTTAAGTGCACCAAGGTAAACAATAGCCAGGAGTGAATTATAACTGTATGTGGAATATGAGGATACAAGACCTGAGCTTGGGCAAGACCTACTGTAATCCCTCCACACTCATTATAGGTTGGCCTCCTCCAAAGGGGTCAAGGGACTGTGATGTCTCAGTCTTCCTCCAGTTTGGGTCTGTTCCCTTGTATTATGTGCCATCTTGTTGGTCAAGCAAAGAAATAGCCTTGTTGTAAGTTGTAGGGGCATATACACAGTCAGAGTCACAGACATGTGCCCTCTATTACAATGTTTCCCTACGTTATGATAGTGACTACACTTCAGAAGTGCTTCATTGGTTGTAAAGTGCTTTGGGGCATCCTGAGGTCATGATAGGCACTATATAAATGCAGGTCTTTCTTTTTTCCTCCTGGATGGATGCCACTCTGGATGCCAGCTTACAACTAGGTTGTGTTACAATGATTTGATATCTGAAGCTCTTGAAAGATGTCAGTGTGCAAGGCTTTCAAATGTAAACTGCATCTTGAAAACATGCCCTACTGAGATATGGGGTATGCATGAAATGAATGGAACACCTGTAAAACTACATGAGGACGTGGCATTGGTGAGCAGTAAATGTGGAGTGAGTTGACAGGCTACACTTTGTGCCATGCAATCTTGCGCCATCTATTTGCTACATGGCACTTTTGGGTAGTCTTACCGTTCCGATTCTTTAAAATATGCCATTTACTCCCACATCAGTTCCCAGGTAGTGCATGCTCACCACCTCCTGCCAGGCATGGTGCATTACCATACACTAGGGAGGGTGCCCTGGAGTCCCAAACAGTGCAACCCTCCTCGCACCTGCTTAATGCGGAACATTCAGTTCTCAAACATCAGATATTCCATCATTCTGGAATTCCCTCCCTAAATCTCTCTACCTCTCTCTCTCTCCTCTTTTAAGACCTTCCTTAAAACCTACCACTTTGACCAAGCATTTGGTCACCTGTCCTACTATCTCCTTATGTCTCGGCGTCAAATTTTGTTTGATAATCATTCCTGTGAAGCGCCTAGGGACTTTTTACTCCATTAAAGGTGCTATATAAATGCAAGTTGATGTTGTTCACAGGCTCAGCTTCTTCCTTAACAATAGGTTTGCTTTTACTTTGTTTTTGCCAACACTTCGGCTCCCTCCTGTTGCAGCCATGGCAAAGCTCACTATGACTGCATTCTGCAAAGCCCCTTTCAGGGCCAAGCTGGCATGCACAATTTTGCATCGCTATGGAGTGAGCTCCTTGTGCAAGGTGCAATCCCTGCAGAGAACTCTGGATTCTTAAATAAAGATACTCAAAATTAAATGCCCTGCCTAATATTTATCGTAAAGATGCACCTGTGACGAATGACCACTTGGGTGAGGTCGGCACCTGAGGAATATACCCTAACATGAGCGAGTGACTATTTTCAAAAAGAGGGAAGGTGAGAAAAATGGAGGAAGGAAAGCCCTATTTTCACACACAAAAAAACCCTGTTATTTTCCAAAAGGTCATTAAGATCAGATAAAAAATTATCAACTGTACAACATTGAACAAGAATGTGAATAGCATCTTCTCTCTCATTAAACCAAGAGCATAATGGGAGATTCAAATTAAATCTATTATTCAAGAAATCGTTATATGGTCAATAGATCTAACAGTTTAGCATGTAATTCTTCTGCTCTGTTACGTGTGATATAACAAGTTAATATCGCCATATAAATTAGCCTGGAGAAACATTGATTAAGGACAAAAGATCAAACTTGTTGTTAAATTACAGAGTCTTGTTAACAGATAAGGCTGGTGGCGTAGTAATAATACCAATATTGTACCATAAATGAGTCTTATAGTAAAATATTACCTTGAACTGTATCAAAGGCAATGCATTTTCTTTGAAGCTGCAGGAAATGTTTAATCTATTTCAAAATTCCATTAAATGCACATAAATCTGTAACAAGAATTGTCATTATCAATCAATTTCTCAATATTTTATTAAAAATAAAATGTTTGCATTACTCCCAATGAGTTTTTTTTATTGAGCAAGCAATGTTTTCTATAGACCAGTTTTCAGAGTATAGAAAATCTAGACAAACTAACTGGAAGTTTGTCAGGATTACATTTTTTTTTCCCCACAATGAATAAGAGGAAGCCTCACTCATAGGAACATTGGAACAGGAAAAGGCCATTTAGCTCTTCGAGCCTGTTCTGCCATTCAACAAGATCATGACTGATCCGTGACCTAACTTCATATGCCCACCGTAGCCCCATATCCCTTAGGTTAATAAAATCTATCAATCTCAGATTTAAAATTAACATTTCAGCTAGCATTAACTACCGTTTGCAGAAGAGAGTTCCAAACTTCTACCACCCTTTGCCTGAAGAAGTGTTTCCTAACTTCAATCCTGGAAGTCCTGGCTCTAATTCTTAGGCTATATCCCCTAGTCCTAGACTCCCCAACCATCAGGAAGAGTTTTTCTTTATCTACCCTATCAGTTCCCCTTAATACCTTGAAAACTTCGATCAAATCACCCCTTAATCTTCTAAATTCCAGGAAGCAACCCTAGTTTGCGTAATCTTTCCTCATAATTTAACCCTTGAAGTCCAGGTATCATTCTAGTAAATCTACACTGCACTCCCTCCAAAGGCCATATGTCCTTTGGAAGGTGCGGTGCCCAGAACTGAACACAGTACTCCAGATGTGGTCTAACCAGGGCTTTGTATAGCTGTAGCATAACTTCTCCCCCTTGTATTCTAGTTCTCTTGATATAAAGGCCAGCATTCCATTAGCCTTTTTGATTATTTTCTGTACCTGTCCATGACATTTTAATGCTCTATGTTCATGGACCTCTAAGTCTCTTTGGACCTCCACTGTTTTGAGCTTTTTACCATTTAGAAAATACATTGATCTATCCTTTTTAGGTCCAAAGTGGATGACCTCACAATGCCTACATTGAAATACATTTGCCACGGTTTTACCCATTCACTTAATCTATTAATATCTCTCTGTAGTTTTATGCTTCCAGCTACACTGCTCACAATGCTGCCTATCTTTGTGTCATCAGCAGTCTTGGCTATGTGGCTCTCTATCCTAAATCATTAATAAATACAGTAAATAGTTGAGGCCCCAACACCCACCCTTGTGGGACACCACTAGTCACATCCTGCCAATTTGAGTACCTGCCCATTATCCCTACTCTGTCTCCTGCTGCTCAGCCTATTTCCTGACCAGGTCAATAATTTGCCCTCAATTTCATGATTTGCCCTCAATTTTAGCTAACAGTCTCTTATGAGGGACTTTATCAAATGCCTTCTGGAAATCCATATAAACAACATCCATAGACATTCCTCTGTCCACTACTTTAGACACCTCTTCAAAAAAGTCAATCAGGTGTGTCAGGCATGACCTACCCTTTACAAATCCATGCTGGCTCTCTGATCAGCTGAAAATGTTCAAGGTGTTCAGTCACTCTATCATTAATTATAGACTCTAGTAATTTCCCAACAACAGATGTTAGGCTAACTGGTCTATAACTCCCTGGTTTCCCCCTCTCACCTTTCTTAAATAGCGGAGTGACAGGTGCAATTTTCCAATCTAAAGGAATGGTTCCTGAATCGATTGAACTTTGGAAGATTAGTTAGGACATCTGCAATGTTCTCATCTACTTCCTTTAAAACCCTAGGATGGAAACCATCTGGTCCTGGGGATTTGTAACTCTTCAGTGCCATTATTTTCTTTATTACTGTTAATTTGCTAATGTTAGTCATGGTGCGTCCCCAGCCCGGATTCAAAATTAGTTTCCTTGGGGTGTCCAGCATGTTATCCTCTTCCTCTACTGTAAATACTGACGCAAAGTAATTATTTAACATGTCTGCCATTTTCTTATTTTCATTTACAATATCACTATTATCATTTTTAAGGGGCCCACATTGCTCTTGACCACCCTCTTTTTCCTAATATAATTGTAAAAGAAGTGTTGATTTTGCTATCCCTTGCAAATTTCTTTTCATGTTCCCTTCTTATAGCTCTTACTTTGTTTTGTCACCCTTTGTATCTCTCCCAGCCATTAGGATCTATGCTATTTTTTGCATATTTGTGTGCTTTTTCTTTTAGTTTTATGTTATCCCTTACCTCTTTTTGGCAAGTAGAGCTCTTGCCCCTTAAGGTATAAACTGGTTCTGTATCACGTTAAATTCTTTTTTGAACACCTCCCACAGATCTTCTATTGTTTTACCCAGTAACAGATTTGCCCAGTTTACTGTGGACAGTCTCTGTCTCATCCCGTTGAAGTCGGCCTTACTTAAATTTAGAATCTTAACAGCTGTTACAGATTTCTCCCTTTCAAACAACATTGAACTCAATCATATTATGGGCGCTATTAGATGAATGTTTACGCACCATTAGGCTGTTAACTAAAACTGGCTCGTTACTCATTATTAAATCTAATATGGTGTGCCGCCTTGTTGGTTCTAGGACATATTGTTGTAGAAAGCTGTCTTGAACACATTCAAGAAATTTGCTACCTTTCTGAGCTCGCCTGCTTATCCCAATCTATATGAAAGTTAAAATCCCCCATTAAAGCCAATCTGTCTTTGCTACATGCTTGTCTAATCTCTGCATTTATACGTTCTGCCACTTCACAGCTGCTACCAGGAGGCCTATACACAACTTCCACTACAGTCTTAAATCCTTTTCTATTTCTTAATTCTACCCATAAAGTCTCCACTGCCCACTTATCTCTCGTTATATCCTCTCTTAACATTGAAGTAATTTCATCCTTAATCATTAAGGGTACTCCTCCCCTTCTACCAGCTTCCCTAGCCTTCCTGTAGACCTTATAACCTGGTATATTCAGTTCCCATTCCTGACCGTCTTTCAGCCATGTCTCGTGTTGTACCCTCTAAGTTGAATTTGTGCCTGCAAGTTATTCAATTTGTTCCTTATACTATGTGTATATATGACATTCGCTTATTTGGGCCACACACCCTAACCTGTCCTTCTGCTCTAATGTTTTTCTCACATTTCATATTTTTCTCTCTCCCAATTTAATTACCTTACATCTTTTAGTTTTCCCTTTACCTGGAGTGCCTAAAGCATCATTTCTGACTATTACTCTAATCTCTTCCTTTGTTTCTTTTAGAATTATTATTGATACTACTTTTTCCACCTGAACCCCCTCCCCCCATTTGCTAGTTTAATGTCCTTGTGACCACCCTATTTATCCTTTCTACTAGGGCCCAGTTCAGGTGGAGCCCATCCCAACGGTACAGTTCCTTCCTGTCCCAGTACTGGTGCCAGTGTCCCATGAAATGGAACCCCTCCTTCCCCACACCACTCTTTCAGCCACATGTTCACCTCCCTAATCTGCTTATCCCTACGCCAATTTGCACTTGGCTCGGGTAACAATCCAGAGGTTATAACCATTTAGCTCCTGGTACTCTCTGAACAGGACCTCTTGCCTACTCTTTGTGGTACATGTTGCGACCAACAACATAGCAATGACTGGATCCCCCCCTCTCGAATATCCTTTCAAGCCAGTTTGAGATGTCCTTCACCCTGCCACCAGGTAGGCAACACACCATGTGGGACTCTCAATCCTACTTACAAAGGATGCTATCTGTCCCTCTAATTATTGAATCCCCTACAACTACCACATCACACTTCTCCTCCTCCTTCCCCTATGGACAGCCTCCTGCTCCAAGGTGCCATGGTCAGCATTCTGGCTGTTCTTCCAACAGTCTTTATCCTTATCCTCAAAGGTAGCAAGTGCATTGTACCTGTTGGCTAGGATCAGTTTCTACAAATCCTCAGTCTCTATCTCACCTGGGTTACCGTTATGCTGTACACTTTCAGCTACACCAACCCCATTATGATCCTGCACCTCTCTACGAGGTGTGACAGAGGTCTGGAGCAAACTGTCCAGATACTCCTCCCCCTTCCTTATGTGTCAGAGTGTCTCCAACTCACACTCCAGCTTAATGACTCTGAGCTGGAGCAACTTGAGGTGGAGACATCTACTGCAGATGTGATCACTCGGGACAGTCTTGCACTCCACAAACTCCCACATACTGCAGTCCCAACACACAACCTGCTCTGCCATATCTTAGTTTATATTTATTTATAGATAATTACTTTTTAGTCTGTTTTGGCTTTTTGCTTTTTAAAAAAAATTTAGTACCTCCTTCCCACTCTCACCAAATTCTCAAGTTCACAATCCATTCTGTTCACAATATGCACTGTGCTTCAGCAGATATCTTCTAATTTATCCACCTTTTGAGAAACACCAGTTACAACTGCTCAATCAGCTTCCAGCTCACAGTAATTACCCCCTATTCAGGCAATCACTTACAGTTGATCGACTGTTAACTGCTACTGACTTGCAGTTTCTATTAACCATTAACTAACTTGCAGTTTCATGGAAAGTCTAGAATAGTGAACCATTTATTGGAGAAATTCAAACCTTTCATAATGATGATAGAAAGCAGGAACTTGACTGTTATTGATCATCATAGCAACACGCATCACTGTGAATTGGAGCTAGTCCTGTCCAAAAGCAAAAGGTTGCTTTCCCCAAAGGTGAAGTGTTTGTGTATGTTTCAGTTGAATAAGTATAAACTAACCAGAGAGGCAAAGCCAGCTAGGTTTTAGAATTATTTCCTGAATAAGCACCAAAGAGCTTCTTCACGCAATTACCCCATTTATACTGGCGATCTGCTACAAGTATGAAACACCAATTAAAGCAACACTGGTATGGAACCAACAACGTAAATCCACAGAACGTCCAATACTGCCATGAAACTGATTAAAATCACTTAACTCCAATGC
This sequence comes from Heptranchias perlo, assembly GCF_035084215.1. NCBI lineage: Eukaryota > Metazoa > Chordata > Chondrichthyes > Hexanchiformes > Hexanchidae > Heptranchias > Heptranchias perlo. The sequence goes on along the minus strand of NC_090350.1, from coordinate 35,918,798 downwards.
AGTATAAACAAGGCTGCAAACTTTTACAAAACTACTGAGCAAATAATTAACAAATGTTTTCTTGCTAGTTGTTATATTTTTACACTCCAAAATAAGGGGTGTGATTCAAGCACTGATGAATGACAAGCCAAGTATTAGGGTTTTACTATGCTATTGATTAATTTTATTGATTCAGCTGATTTTGGTTTTGGAGACAAGCCAGACCTACACCCAAGTCTGACCTTGGCACAACTGAAATAATCTCTAACTCACCCAACTCTAATCCCGAAATCCATAAAACTTCTTGCTCTGGTGTTGGACTTCATAATTGAACCAACAATTTGACAGACTTATAATGATATGTATATAAGTTATTTTCTTGGCTGTTGAGTTTCCATATTACCTGTTCATTATTGCAATATTTCACAACCATCTCAGAGATAAGTACAGGAGAGGGAAGGCAATTGGCCTCTCTAGTTCATTCTCCCAAAGAAATCTACAGACCCCTTCACAGTATATTATGACCTCTGGAGTACACCACTTCCAGCCCTTCTCCAATCCAAGCAATGCCAATTAACCCTCCTAATCTCTCTCCCTTTTACCTCCTTGCTACACTTTCTGCATTCCTCATGCATTTCCTTGGTATTGTTAGCCCTAACTTTATCATTAGCCACTTTTGTAAGTTTCAGTTTAGTTTTAATTTATTTATTCATGGAACTCTATTCTTTGAAGCAACCCTCTTTTGTCTTAAAGGAATAGATATATTTTATACTCTACGCATCTCCTATTTGAACATTCCTCACTGCTGATCCATCATCTGGTTTGCCAACTTTTCTGTCCAGTTCATTTGGCCCATATCCCTTCTCATCACATTGAACTTTGGCTTTTTCCAATCCTTCAGCCTTTGACACTTCAATATCCTGTTCTACTTTTCCCAATTGTCTTCCTAATCTCAGAGCATTCATTTGTCCCACTTCATTTCCCAAAATTAAATCAAGCAAATTTCCTCAGTAGACTAGAATACCTACTGATTCAGGAAGCAGTCTTAGATGCATTCTAAAAGCTGTTCCCTACCTTAACCAAGTACAGTATATTTTGGAATAGTTAAAATCACCCTTTATTATTGTGTTCTTGTCCGTGCATACCTCTCTGAAGTATCTGCGGATGTCCCGTTCTATTACACCTCGTTTGGTGATCTGTAAAGCGCACCGAAAACATTAACATTTCCCTTCCTACTCCTTAACTTTATCCATATGGATTCTGCTCTAACACAACCCCCAAAACATCATTATGTTCTAATGCTGCATTAACCTTTATTAAAACTGCCTTCCAACCTCTTTGTCCATCTCTTTATTGCTCCTGAAAAGTTTATAACAAGTAAATACTTCCATGAAGTAATCATTTCGTATATTATTTTTAATTCCTTCTCAATTTCAATCCTATTTGCGTCCATTAGAGATCTCAATTCTTCCTTGATTACACTTTTGCCGTTACAATGGAAGAATTTCTAATTACAGCATTCAGCTTGCACAGCTGTGCTCTTTTCTAGTTCCCTCATGCCCCTCTGACTGTCTTTTGGAGTTTCCAGTACTCTCCTCAGGGCTTTCCCTCAACTTTCTCCCTTTCGGCTCCCCCAACATTTTACGTATAATCTTTGTCCTGACCTTTCACTTTATTTACAAACGGTTTGATATTTAATGGTAGTCAGAGGTTGATCAATGTCATAATAGCTAATAGTTAGAAAGACTAACTGAAGCCTCAGGATCAGACAGTGTGCTTCACTCTTGTGATAGACTGCATTTTACAATCCGGACCAAGCGTGCACACTCTCTATTTGGCTGAGTCCCAGTGATTAATATTTTATTCGTTCACTTTCATATTTAAAAATGATTTTTTTTTGTTCCTTTTATAGCTCCCTTAGGAATCAAGGATAAATAGCTTGTTCAGGCAACTGCTTCCAGCTGACTACAAGCTTAGCTTCATTGATTAGAGGTGATGCACTTTGGAGGGACTAACAAGGCAAGGGAATACACAATGAATGGGAGGACCCTAGGCAAGACAGAGGGTCAGAGGGATCTTGGTGTGCAAGTTCACAGATCCCTGAAGGCGGCGGAACAGGTAGATAAGGTGGTAAAGAAGGCATATGGGATACTTGCCTTTATTAGCCGAGGCATAGAATATAAGAGCAAGGAGGTTATGATGGAGCTGTATAAAACACTGGTTAGGCCACAGCTGGAGTACTGTGTGCAGTTCTGGTCGCCACACTACAGGAAGGATGTGATCGCTTTGGAGAGGGTGCAGAGGAGATTCACCAGGATGTTACCAGGGCTGGAGCGCTTCAGCTATGAAGAGAGACTGGGAAGATTGGGTTTGTTTTCCTTGGAGCAGAGGAGGCTGAGGGGGGACATGATTGAGGTGTACAAAATTATGAGGGGCACAGATAGGATGGATACTAAGGAGCTTTTTCCCTTCGTTGAGGGTTCTATAACAAGGGGGCATAGATTCAAGGTAAAAGGCGGGAGGTTTAGAGGGGATTTGAGAAAGAACTTTTTCACCCAGAGGGTGGTTGGAGTCTGGAACTCACTGCCTGAAAGGGTTGTGGAGGCAGGAACCCTCACAACATTCAAGAAGCATTTGGATGAGCACTTGAAATGCCATAGCATACAAGGCTACGGACCAAATGCTGGAATATGGGATTAGAGTAGACAGGGCTGATGGCCGGCGCGGACACGATGGGCCGAAGGGCCTCTATCCGTGCTCTATGACTCTATGACTCTATGACAAAAGAAATGCTGCTTTGGAAAGTAATAAAAGACATCTTTTGGAGATGGGGCAAAGAAAAAGTCAACTTTCACCTCCAGAACTTGTTTGCAGATTTGCAAACGACGATTGCCAAATGGTGACAGACTAATAGTCAAAATCAAAACCAATGTGATGATTCTTTCACCAAGCAGCAACACATTTACAACCTGTTACATATATGTATATGCACATGGATGGTGGTAAGGCAAAACACATTGTTATATAAATTCATTTGAAAGGGAAAGATACCACCAATGTTTGTTTTTGTTTCCCAGATGATAGCTGCCTGCTGTGACTGGTCATTGTGATGAATCTACAGCCAGCCAGAACATTCATGCAAGTTAGCTCATGATAATCCAGATGTGGAGATGCCGGTGATGGACTGGGGTTGACAATTGTAAACAATTTTACAACACCAAGTTATAGTCCAGCAATTTTATTTTAAATTCACAAGCTTTCGGAGGCTACCTCCTTCCTCAGGTGAACGATGTGGACCTGAGGAAGGAGGTAGCCTCCGAAAGCTTGTGAATTTAAAATAAAATTGCTGGACTATAACTTGGTGTTGTAAAATTGTTTACACATGATAATCCAGTCATTTTTGCACTGAAAAAAAAATTATCCCATCATTTGAATTAAATTTTGTAACTAACGCAACAAAGTGTGAATTTAGTGCTTAAAAAAATTGTATCAAATTAGTTTAATTAGGAGCTAATTGTATTTTTCGGTATGCATATTACATTAATAATTACGTTAACCTGTGCTAGTTGTGAATAAAATGCTATCATGCAACAAGAAACTGCAATGTGAATTGTGAGAGAAAGCGATCTTCCATATACAACGGTGCTCATAAGGCGGAACAGGGGCCACTGTAGCCCTCAATTGACTTGCTGTTCCATGTGCCTTTAGGCCTTCATTCAAGGTCTTTGAGCTGTTGACAAGAGTTACAGTTTAGTGCCATTCTGCATTTTTTTCTTACTTTCCCCTTGAGAGCAACAGAAGACTATTCAGATGCAGGGCTAACTTGGCATCCATATAGTAAATGAAAGAGCTGTTACAAAGGGCTATTGGTCCTATAGTTTTATTAAATTCTCTTTCCATTTGATAAATACCTCCACTTGATAATATGATTGAAATCAGGACTCACCAGCACAAGTTCCATTACTTAGTGGTGCAGTGTTTGGGAACATTACTGAGCGTTACTATTTAAAAGGTTAGGAACACTCCTGTATACATATCATACTGCATGGTACCTACGTAGCCACAGACACTTAAGCAACAAACTTAGCAAGCATTAAAAAATGGGTTCCTCCAAGTGAGTAAATGCAACTCCTAGCATGGTACTGAACCTTATTTGCCAATCCTGGTCTATGCTCAGTTAGCTGAACCCAGCTAGGCCAGCAATGGATGCACAATTGGCCTCAGTATCCCGAGGTTGGAGAAGGAAAGCTGAGTCAGTGCTTCCATTCCTGATCACATCCAGTGATCTTTGTTGTAAAGTGATTGAGGGGGGGATGGCGGGCGAGGATGGGCGGGCAGCAGGCGAGGATAGAGGGGGGATGGCGGGCGAGGATAAAGGGGGTTGGTGGGCAAGGATAAAAGGGGATGGCAGACCAGGATAGGATCAGGCTCAGATTACCGCCTGGGCTTCCACATAAAAAATGGTCACATGGGTGAGGCAGGGGAAAGGCGTCAGCACCTATAGAAGCACATTTCAACATGACTCAATTGCTTGCAGTGGAAAAGCAGAGCAAATTGAAGGAAAAAAGATAAACACGCAAAGGAAAACTAGAATTATTTATATCTACATCGCTCAGTTAAAATTTTCAAGGGATGATCTGATAACATTGTCAGAGGCTGGTGGCACATTACTTACCCATGTGTTCAACCATGGAATCAAGTGCAAGGGTTGGAGGGGAGTGGGTGGAGTTGTGCGATACAAGAGGCAGATATAAAAGACAGGAAAATTAACAAAAAGGGGAAGGGACTAAACTGTGTTTCACTCACAGTTCCATATTTCATAATTTATTCCATAGCTCACTGCATGGTTCATGTATAAGGAGCTGTATAGAGCTTACACAACAAAAATATAGAACAAGGTAAAGTAGCTCTTTCCGCAGACTGTGCATGATTTGAGCTAGAATAGACTGGCCAATTTATATATAATTTCCTGGAGGTGGTGTATTAGCATAGGTAAAACTCACAAGACAGAACATTGAAACTTTTTCCAGAACTTCCTTCAATGCACACCAAATAGAACATTTGCACTGCCTACAGCTTTTTAACATATGTGTCTTAATACTAACAGATATTTGACAATCTCTACCTATCAGTTTTAAATTTATATTTGATGGAAATGCAACATGAGCATTCTTTTTAAACTGTAATATCTGATGTTATCCAAGATATGTATTTTGTGCTTCTCTTCTATTGTCATTGTAAATATATGATGTGATTTGAGTACTTTATACTGACATCTATGAAAACTAATGATCAGTTTTAAAAAATCCTATCTAAGTAAACACAATAAAGTCAATGTTTCCAAACGTAAATCCTTTTTAAATGACAAGTAGATTGAAAATAACATTTTAACCCAACTCTTTAAAACAAGGCATTTGGCTCGACAACTTTCATAGTTGTTATTGAGCAGAGCACTCGAAGCAGCTAAATACTTGCAATAACTTCACTAAAATTTGATATATCGTAAAATCTAGATTGTAAATTGAACTCATGCATAGCTAACTATTTTTTAAAAAGTTAATTAAGTAAATAAAACCTTGAAGTTGCACTTCTACATTTACAGGACATTTAATGTACGAGTGCAAATTACATTCAAAGCCAGATTTTATGGTAGTGACCTCAAAATAGGTTTTTAGTAAATATAAAGTGCAAGAAAAAACATACATATTTTGATGTACATGACAGAAAATATTGATATATGCAGTCATAGTACAGGTTTCTTTCCCCTACAAAGATAAATATTATGACATGAAATATAATGAAACCTTTTAGTAAACCCAGTTTTTTTTAAAAAGTGAAATTCTTTCAAATTTAGACCGATTTTCATGACCTCTGGCAATTGCAGTGACAAGCGGGACTAGCAAGCCTGCTGCCTGCAGAGATGCATATGATGACTTTTTTTTCCAAAACAATTTCTTCCAGCTAAAAGCTGTAGAATTGCTCTGCGTTGGTTTGGATATGTCTAACAAATCCAGCCTACACGAACACTTCAATTTTTTTTAAACAAATCTTCCAAAGGATGTTGTTTCCACCATTCCATGAAGCAGCTGCGTGTAATCTTCATTTCTGATCTTCATACATTTGTGTCTGAATTAAAGTGGGCTGTAAAAAATGTAGTTTTGTCTTCATTCAACACTGCAAATCAGAAGATACTGAGTACCACATTCAATTCCAAAAACTTTGTGAATAGGATTCTTGAATTTTACGTACATCAAACTTGAGTACTCTAAAAGATTGAGCTCAGATACTTTATCCTAAGATCAGTATTCAAGTGTTTTAATATATAATATTTTGTAACAAATTAAATAACATTAAAAAAGGAAATGTATGCAAGAAAAGGTTTTGAGGCTGTAGGGAACTTCTTTGAATGCCCTTCAATTTCCATTTTCTTCATTTGTTAAGTCACCTTTTTCTTCTATTTGGTTATTTTCTACTTTTACTATTGCACCAGCCTTTCTCCCAAAAGAATTCTGTACAGCCATATTGCAGCAAACAAAAATATTTTGAGATGACACTCCACACCAAGGCTTAGTCTAAGAGGAAGACGTAACTGCTTGATGGATTCATGCACTTGAACTACCTTTAAATGTTTTACCAAGGCAAGGACTTTTCATTTAGCCTATACAAAAAAAAATCTAAAAAATATGGACAAATTCCAACAATTGTACAAAAGCCAACCAGCTACAGCAGCAAAACCTTGGTTCTAATCCCAGTGGCACCTTTCAATCTCAGCTTGTACTCATATATATATATATATAGGAGCATAGAATCTTATAGCACAGGAGGCCCGCCATTTGGCGCATCATGCCTATGCTGGCTCTTTGAAAGAGCTATCCAATTCGCCCCATTCCCCTGCTTTTTCTCCATAGCCCTGCATTTTTTTCTTTTTCAAGTATTTATCCAATTCCCTTTTGGAAAATTAATACTGAATTTGTTTCCACCGCCCTTTCAGGCAATGCATTCCAGATCATAACACGCTGCTTAAAAAAAAATTCTCGTCGCCTCCCAGTTCTTTTGCCAATTATGTTAAATCTGTCTCATGTCAGCCTTTGATTCAGCATGCTTCACCAGTTCACAGCCAGTCTTTTTATTTTTGCCAATTGTCTCTCCTGCTAGGATATGATGCCACAGGCAGCAGCAGCTCTCTGCTATCTCCCCCAAGTGGACATTCTTCATGTGCAAGCAAACATAGGCAGCAAGTATCAGCATGCTGTTCATCCACTGATAGCATCACAGCCAAACCCAAAATCCTGTCCTGACGTCTAAATACGCACACCTCTCCAGCAGGACTCATCTGATAATTGTCAGGAGCAGGAAATCCACCGTACTCTTTCACTTACTAACTCAGGGGTGCTAAAGCCAAATGGAGAGCCCAACTGAGATCAGCTAATTCCTGCACAGACCAGGAATTAAACTTGGGACCTTCTGATCCATTGCCCATCCAAGGAGCTCAGTTCATGGCCAGCCTGACGCATCTATTACTTGGAGTAATAAGCACTTCATGGAGGCATATAGGTAAAAACAGACACTGAACCATAAAAAGGTATTAGATGGGGTGACCGAGCCTTGGTCAAAGAGGTGGGTCTTAAAGGAGGAATGGGAGGTATCAAGGCAGAGGGGTTTAGAGAGGATAGTCCAGAGTGTGGGGCCTAGACGGCTGAAGGCATGGCCACCAATGATTAGAAGTTATTGTGGGGGGGGATGGGTGTAGCAGTGGAGGAAGTTGCAAAAGATAGAGAAGGATTTAAATGTGAGGATTTGAATTATAAATTTGAGGCACTGGGAGACAGAGAGCCAATGTAGGTCAGCAAGGAGAGGAGCAATGGGTAGGCAGAACTTGATGCATGATAGGATGAGATAGAATAGCATAGCAGGGTGAAGAAAAAGGGAAATATCTTCAGCAAAAAAAAAGTTCTAAACACTAATATTAGGTCTCTAACAATGAACAAAAGCACTCAAAAATATTTTTAAAAACAAACTTCCCCAAGCAACAGTAATTGACCTTTAATAGGTCTCATGACATCCCCATTTACAGCACTTCCCCACAGCAAGTCATTGAGCAACATCATATTTCTGCTTTGGTCCAATTCAACTTTATGGCCTTAAAGGGACAGGGTACATTAAACAAAGCTCCACTTAACAGCACACAGCTTTCTTCAAAAGCAGTCCCTTTAGGCTTATTCGGTGAAGACAATCAAGAACTGACCTTGTTATAAAATACATTATGTACTACATGATGATGGCCCTGTCATTATAAAACAGTGCAAATGTAGCATGAGGAACATCATGGGAAATCGACTAGTGCCTTCTATAAACACAATCAGGAAACTTTCAGTAATAGCAATAACTTACTTAAAACGATGTACCAATTAATTGCTCATTGAACAGACAAAGCCATCACTGATCACTTCCCTGTATCCCTCACAATTCACATCCAACCCCATTTCCTTCCACGTCCACCCGTCCAAAGAAAAACTCCCCCAAGTCACTTACAATGGCACTTTACCTTTGGCCCCCCCCATTCGTCACGATATCTCTACAGCTGTCGATCTGCTCAATCACACCCTCACCTCAGCCGTTGATGCCCTTAGTCTCTCCCACCAAGGGGTGCAAACTTGAACGTATACGGCGCACAACTGGTTTAGCCATTCATCAGCAGATCTGGCTGGACTGGCCGCTATCTCAAGCTGAACCAGACTGTTTGCAACCTTGGTGTCGTATTTAACTGAGCTGAGTTTCCAACACCATAATCTCTCATCACAAAGATCGCCAGTCTCCATCCCTGCCTCAGCCCATCTACTGCTGAAGCCCTCATCCATGCTTTTGTTACCTCCAGACTCAACTATTCCAATGCTCTCCTGGCCAGCCAGCCTCCCCATTTCCACCCTCCATAAACTTAATGCAAAACTCTGCTGTCCATACCCTAACTCACACCAAGTCCCATTCACCCATCATCCCTGTGCTCGGTGATCTACGTTGGCTCCCAGTCCAGCAAAGCCTCCATTTTAAAATTCATAGTCGTGTTCAAGTCCCTCTAGGGCCTCGTTCCTCTGAACCTCCTCCAGTCTTCCAACTCTGACCTCTTGTTCTTTCCCCCACTTCCTTCATTCCAGCACTGGCAGCCGTGCCTTCAGCCGCCTAGGCTCCAAGTGCTGGAATTCTCTCCCTAAACACCTCTCTCCTTCTTTAAGACGCTCCTTAAAACCTACCTCTGGCCACCTGTCCTAATATCTCCTCCTTTGGCTTGGTGTCTATTTTTGTCTGATAACGCTCCTGTGAAGTGCTTTGGGCCGTTTTCCTACATTAAAGGCACGCTATAAATGTAAGTTGTTAAACTATTTATAATTTACTCAAATTGTATACAATCCTAATACAAATACCAGAGTTATAATATGCAGTTCAATAAAAGGCAATTTAACAATACTGGCATGTAATATACAATGGTTTATTGCTTTATCACTAGTACTCTAATGTACAAAGTATAAATCATACATAATTCAATCATTTACACTGATAACAGCATAATTTTTTCTATTCTTATTCTATAGTTCTAAACAACTGTACATGGTTAAAAAGGACAAATGAAAGATTCCAGAGAGGCAATGGCAAAACAAAAATTCCTATCACAAGATGCCACTACTAAATTCCCAGGTTTATGTTGTGATCCCAAGACAAACTTAATGAATATAATTTGGGGCCCTATTCAGGGACATTAACCAATCCGGTTCTGCATTTAGATATGTGAAACCTGCATTTCTCTACCTTTCTGTGGGCAGTATATACACTAATATATGTATAATATATATATATATATACGTTAGTGGCAGGTACCAAGCTAGCCACCGAGCTAGGGCGGTTAAAAGTAAGAGAAACACGCAAAATCATAAAGCTATGGTAATTTTAATAGAAGTTCAGGCTTTTTAAAAACAGGGGCATTTACAAAGCTTAGCAATTTATCGCATAACATCTACCCTAGAGCTTGCCTAGAAAATGACCTCTTAGATCAGCACACTGCATTTTGTGTTGTCTTTGACTGACTTTATACAGTTTCAAATTAAATCGGACAAAAAAAATAAGCTTACTACACTTGGCATTAAGACAATTTACAAATGCTATTTTTATTCTGTGGTAACAATGGTCAGCAAAGTTTAATCAGAACTTCCATTTTATTTCAAAACATTAGCAGCAGCATAGTTCCCTCTATTAAGAGACTTAGAGGTACAGCAAACTAGATTCCATGCTGCAATATTGTAGAAGTGGGCATATGATTACGGTCAAAAATAGTTTTCAGTTTAGTTTCTGCAGTGATATAAAAAGTACAGAATTACAAAACAAAAAATACAGTTGCTTGCAATACAAAGGACATGAAAAACCCAAGCAGAGTACATATCTGCATCATCACTTTTCCCCTTTCAAATTTGATTTTATTTACATTTTACTGCAGTCTGGCATTATTCTCTTCCTGCTATCCATGAGATGGACTGCTATCCAGGACTCTGCAGGTTTTAGAACAGTTCAGTATTTTAAGCTTCACGTACTAAAAGCAGACTTATTCCACATTTATTCAGCATCTGTTGACCTGAAATGATCTTCATCCACCGTAGAATAGATGTGTCCTTCGTTGCTGAGAAATTCCACAGCCTGCCTATATAAAAACAAAATTGTAACCGCTAGACTTTGTTTGACACTTAATTTAACACGTAACAAGTATTTTAGCACAAAATAACACTAACTTGATAGCAACAATGTTCATATTCTTCAGCGTTCTCCTCATGTAGTCAATGCTCATGCCTTCCTGTTCTCGACAATTTCGAATCAAGTTCAGTACCTGAAGGGAAAGTATTACCTTAGCTACCATAAATTAAGCAATAAAAACATTCAGTTCAGTTTTCAACTTTAAAAATAAGTTTGCTTCTTCATTTTGGATCATTTATTAACTCACAAAAGGCAAGGGACAACAGTACTAGAAAATAAAATGTTTCCATTTTTTGCACAATATCGCCATCAAACACTCTCAGATACAACATAGGTTAGATGCAGAACAAGCAGCATTTATATAGCACCTTCAATGTGCTACCTAGGGCTTAACAAAAAAAAAGAAAAACACTAAGCATGAATACTAATGTTAGGAAAGGTGACCAAACGCATGGCCAATGGTTTTGAGGCAGCTTATGAAGACGGCAAGGCAGAGGAGTTTAGGGGGAAGTTCTAGAATGTAGGGTCAAGACTGAAAAAGGCCAGAGTCAGAAGAGGTAAAGCACCCTCTACTGTGACCGTCTTTACCCCAAACACTGTGACCATTTGATTCCCCACGCCTGACATTCTTGTGGCAGTAAGCTTCTCTATTAGTTTCAGCTGTGTCCAGTGAATTTGTGCCCACTATGAACTGGGTTGACACTGTCCATAGCTATTAGGACCCTTACAGCCAGAAAATATATTAATTCCATCAGTTTGCACCGAATTCAAACCCAGGTTTCATAGATAAAAGTATAGTGTACCAACCCGCTGCACCACCAGTCCTCTTAAAACGCATTATTGTCACAAACGAGTAGATTTTAACTAGAAATCTTCTGGAACTAAAATGTCAAGAAATTGTATTATACCCCACTAAATAACTTTCAAAAGGGAATTGGATAAACACTTGAACGGAAAAAAGCTAAGGGGAAAGAGCAGGGGAATGGGACTAAGATAGCTCTTTCAAAGAGCTGGCACAGGCATGATGGGACAAATGGTCTCCTCCTGTGCTGTACCTACTATGATATGAAATAACAATGTAATGATCTACACAGGGGTATTTGTTCAAGCTGTGTCTCCATGGGCTGCATGTGTGCACATGAAGCCTCGGGGTTCACATATAAAGTTTGAATTGTTATGCCCTTTAATTTGCACGTTTCAACTGCTAATACCAACAGATCTTGGTGTTCTGGGATTTATCTACCAAAGCAGCAACAGCTCTTTCCAAATCCATGGCCCACAAAATTGAAGCAGCACAATCCAGCAAAATAATTACAAGTACAAATAGGTCGGAGTTGCCTGGGTTTTGAAGGCCACAGGTTGGATACCTGTGATCTACAAGACAACAGTTTTAGCACAACATCAGGCTTTCTTTGGGACAATACACTACCAGAATGAAACTGCTCATTAGCATTGACCCAAAATAAGCACATTTGAAACAAAAATATATTAACAAAGAATTTAATTGCAATTCTTCAGTATCAATACTTAAGGGATTTCACTTTGTGTTGAGCATTGGTTTGTTCCTTCCTGATTCATCTCCATCATTACGATATTAGTGATGTAGCTATATCACATCTCAAAAACAAAAAGTCCGCAAATTTATCTTTTTTTAATATGGTTTAGATACCACATTACGATTAACAAATACTGGTCTGATTAACCCTTCGGTACCATTCACTGAAGTTACCAGTCCCAGCAAAACAACTCTTTTTAATCAATTATTGTTAAAGTTATAATACTGCGGCCAAGTGTTAAGTGCAAATATATAACGAAAATTTGTTTCAATTCTCACATGATAGTGGCTTAAAAAAAACTTTTAAAAATACAAACAAAATTAGAGACAGCTGATTCTAACCCACTTGAAAGTTATTTGGTCAGTTTCTACTTGTACATTTAAAACCAAAACTGTAATGTACTTCATAGTAGAAATTAAGAAAAAACTTCTATTGTTAGAAATCTGAAAAACAAACAGATAATACAAAGCTTCCATAAATGAAAGAGAGACAGGTAAATGTTTTGGGTACAGCCACCCATATCAACATATGTTGTCTCATATTGACTGATCTGTTATAGATTTCCATTGTTCTGTTTTTATTAGAACATTACATTTCTTTTTAACGTTGTGCACTTAGAGGGAGGTAAACTGCGTTGCTTTTCTCCTTTAAATCCATTCCTAATAAAGTTTAGTCTAGACTATTACATACCATTCTTTTCCAGTTTGTTTTACCTGACTTTGTTGACTTGTTAGTCCATTCATCATTGCATCATTAGCACCAGCATATATTCCCACTGCACTCCCTTCATGTCGCATTGGGGTATGCAAAGCTAGTGCAGATCCTCCAGGTGCAGACTGAGAGAAAGAAATTACAACAGTAAAACCTCAGAGCAATGCTACATTGGATTAATAGGTTTTTTTTCCCCCGAGTGAACGTGTAAAAGTCTTAATTTTGGTTGAGCCTCAAATTCAATGAACTTTAATACTACTGCTGAGTAACTTTCACATCCTGCCGATGTTAATAAAAAGTCGATCTCTTCTCACCCTCCCTTTCCCCAGGCGAAACGCATTCTACATGAACTGAAAAAACTTATCCAATAGATGAAAAATTTAACAAAAGCAACTTTAGGACCAACCACAATTATCTAGTTGACTCATGTTCTATTATACAATGCAGCATAATTTCTCACTTTGTAACATAGCTAAAGGTAATCTGATAGGATACTATCATGGCAGATAGACCAAATCAGAATTTTTTTTATTGAACATTTATTTTTGTACTCACCTGTGGTTTGTTCAGCAACAAGTGAGCCTGCACTACTTCCAACATATGAGATGTCAACTCATTCATGTCTTCCAAAGGCATGATCTTGAAAGCTACCAAGCTCTTCTTGTTCTACCAAGTTAAAAGGAATAGTTGAATTACTTAAATGCCTCAAGATCAGAAAGGTGTTGAATTAACATTCAAAGAGGATCTCAAATATTTTTCAAGTGAGTCTCAGCATCTAAAAAGTACCATACTATAAAAACTGAAAAGTTACAAAGAGCTTTGATTTTGTTCCATTTTATTACAGACAGTAAGAATGACAGGATTTGCTTAGTCTAAACTTCAAGGAACTGGAACTGACATTAGTTAGTGAATATCTCCAAGTGCTTCAGTGATCCCGTTCTTTGAATTGCAAACATTAATTCTATCCCCTTCACTACTGAGGTCTATAATTCAGCCAATCTAGTTCTCTTCCCCAGCAAAATTAAGGTCAATACCAAATGTTCTATATATTCAGAAATGAGAGAAAACCAGGAATACATTTAAATAACCATAATTCTACAACTGAAATTTTAGAAGGCTCCTCGTGCAGAGATATTATAAGTAAAGACCGTTACCAAATGATTAGGTACCATCGCTGTTTTTACTATAAAAATAATAAAATTGTTAATCAGATTCTGAAGTTTGCAGTACCTCAAATAGCATTTATTTTCCCTAAATTATATACACAAGTTTCATATTTAAACAGAATACCATTCCTTCCAATTACTGCATATTGAAAAAACATGCATTATTCCTAAAAGCCACATATCCCAAGATACTAAATTGGCCAAGTGCAAAACGCAAATGTCAACTGGACAAGAAACAAGGATCTTCAAAGTACCTATGTACTATATAAATACTATACCAAAAATGGGTGTTACCGACGAATTGGAAGAGTCTGTGTTACCTGGAATGATCGGAGATGGCCAGCTACTTTTACATAGCTGCCTGGAGGAACCACGATATTCTCACTTCCAGCTTCCTGCATTAAACAAACAAAAAAAGTCAACATTTTGTAGAAATAGAGCAATTTCAAATATAGTCAAGAGAAAATGTGAATCTGAAAGGAAACAGTCAAAAAGGAGAGTGTGAAATTAAAATGCCTGTCTTCACTGTCAAAATTCTGTTTGGAGAGAGAGAAAAGTGATGTCATATTGCAGCAATGGCACCATGTACACTTCATTTTGCTGTTGATAAACCACTGGATTTGGTAATACGGGATGAAGTTACAAAGCACTTGGAGAAACATGAGCTAATCGAGAGCAGTCAGAATGGACTTCCAAAAGGCAGGTTGTGTTTGACCAAGCTTTTAAAATTCCTTGAAGAAATAATAAAGGATAAAGAAAATGCAGATGTGGTTTATGCTGATTTCCAAAAAGCATTCGAGAAAGATGCCCCATAAGAGATGTATGGCAAAGATAACAACATATAGAATTAGAGAAAGCAAAGGAGTAAAAGGAGGCTTTTCAGAATGGAAGGCATTGTGAGTGGTGTTCCGCAGAGGTCCATGTTGGGGCTGCTCTTATTATACAGCCTACTCCTGTTAATTCTATGAAAAAAATTTGCAGGGCTGCAGGGAAAGGGCAGGGGAGTGGGACTAGCTGGATTGCTCTTGCAGAGCGTCGGCACGGACTTGACGGGCCAAATGGCCTCCTTCTGTGCTGTAACCATTCTATGATTCCAATTCAAAGTCACTTAATTTGAATTATCTGTTAATTCAATGTTTTGGGGGAACAAAAAGCATCCTGTGTTGTTCCACTTACATTGCTTAATTTGAATTACTGGATAATTCAAGTTTTTTTTAAATCACAAAAAACAACTTTGCATTAACAAGAGCAGACTATATAAATAAATGATACAGATTTCGGAGCTGAAGGAACGAAACTTAAATTTTCTGATGGCACCAAATTGGGGAAGGTGGGTTTGGCAGATTGTGAGGACATAAGATAGGTTAGCAAGGTGGGCAGATAGATAGCAGAAAAAAAAATTGAGTAACATATTTTAGAAATAATAATGAAAGGAAATAAAGTTTAAAAGATTTTAAACAAAATAAAGTAAAAGGACCTTCAAGGGCAGCACAAGTAGATGAGGTCAGAAAAAGTCAAACGGAATCCTTGATTTTGGGTCTAGAGGCATAGAATATAGAGGCATAGAATATAAAAGCATAGAATATAAAAGCAAGGAGATAATGGTGAACTTGTGCAAAACCTTAGTTAGGCTACAGTTGCAGTATTGTGTGCACTCCACATATATAAATCAATAGAAAAAGTACAGCACAGATTAACTAGGATGTAACCAGGGAAAGAGGCTACAGTTCTGAAGACATTTGAGAAATTCAGGAATTTTCCTCCACTAGAGTTGCAGAAGGTAAAGCATGACCTAAGACTTTAAGATTAAGTGTTATATGGTAAATAGCAACAGAATATTTTCATTGGTCAGAGTTGGTAACAAAAGGCCACGAATTTAAGATAATCACAAAAAGACATAAAAGGGAGTTTAGAAAATAATTCTGACGGTGGTTACAATGTAGAATTCTCTTCCACAAACCATTGTTGATGCAAAGTCAGTCAATTATTTTAAAAGGGAATTAGATAGTTATAGACTTGAGAGCGAAAATAACAGACCTATTTCTGTGCTGTAATATTCTATGTTACAAAAAGAATTCTATGACTTCAAAATAATCATATCATACTAGGTTTGTAAATTAAAGTGAAGGCAATGCCCCTTTAAATTGGCAGCTCAGGTCAGAATGACAATTCCCACGTGGTGAGAGTTTGTAAAATAGAAGCTGTTTCAGGCACTTGATAAGTTTGAAATGATAATTAAGAACCGCCAACTTAACACTAGCAGCCACTTATGCCATTAATAGGACACCAATTAAAGTTATTCAACTATGAGTTTAATGAGAGAAAATGAGGTGATTGAGGCAAATAGGGGACTTGATTATCTTGGTGGCACTAAACCAAGTTATTCCCATTTACAATCAGGACAGCAGCTCCCTCAAAGTATGAGCTTAGACTACTCAATGAAGTTACTAACTGATTTAAACACACACATTCCTTTAATATTGTGAACTTTCCCAGAATTAGATAATTATATAGTGATATGAAAAACAGCAGTGTGCACCAAGTTCAATGTAGTGGTTATATTTGAAAGACTGAACAAGAACTCAACACACTGAGAAAGGAACTGTAATATATATACATTAATGTCATTTGCAGAAGTTAATTTACTCACATCAGTATCCACCCACTGCCTTACATCCATTGGGGGCGCTGTCATATCATCCAACTTGTACAGAATATTTGTTGGGGCTTTCTCTGCATCTTTGATCATACCAACCACAGTTACCTAAGAAAAGGAAACACTCATATTACAATCTGTACATCCCACCATATAACATTAAGCAACATGCTACAGGGGAAAAAAATTAAACTGACAAAATGAAAAACAAGCCCACAGAGGCAGTCACAATTTTAAGTGCAAAATATTTTAAGCATTACCCATGATCAGGAAGCACTAGCTGTACCCAAATCTCCAAATCTTACAACACAGAGACGCCATTCTGTGTTGACTCTCAAAGAGCTTAGTCCCAACTCCCTCCCCACACCTTTTTTAAATTTTCTTTTTCAAATCTTATCCACTTCACTTTTATCAGCTATAATGGGTTCTGCTACCACCCCTGGAAGGGCATTTCATATCCTAAAAACTGCAGAAAACCCTTTTTGACCTTTCCCTTGTAACTTTATAGTGAATATTTTGAAAGCGCTTTAAAAAAAATTATCAGATGAAACTTCAATAAATGCCTCATAAAAACATTCAATTGTCTTTTAAAGCAGATCAGCAAACAGAAATCTCTCCATATTTGGTGATAGAGTATATAATAGATGAAATCTTACACCCTCATCTGAACCAAAATAGCACTGCATCTCATTCAGCTGATAGTTGTTTAGTTGTTTTTCTTCCCCCACTTAAGGGCAGGAAAGAAGAAATTCTCAACAAGCCACAAAAAATGTCTTGCACATCAAACAGACTTGACACCCACAAAATTTCATCTAAAATAGAGATGTGTTCTCAGGTAGAAAATAAAAATAACTACAAGTTATTAAGAAGATTGCGTTCACTGATAAATTGAAAATCCTTTTAAAAATCACACTACCACAGGAATACGGCTATTGAATCTAGGAATATTGAATAGTGCTGAATTTCTCACTCACCTGAGACAACTCCACCTCTCCAATTCTGAAAATTTCCTCCATTTGAGAAGCAGACATTAGCTGTGACACCGTACAAGGAACTATTTGCTGGGCCCGTGATCTCTGACAGAAGAAAAATAAAGTTAACCCGGTAATGCTATGGCTCAGCAGATCCCTTATTACATATTTACAGAAGCGAAAAAGCAGTTAGTGTAATCACATTAAAGGATATGACTATTTACATATTATTCATCTAAGCACAAGGTATTACCCCGATATACCTTAAATAGTAAAATTACATTTTGATCAATGATTTTAATCCATTGTTTTTGTACATTTGGAGATGATATGTTTTCAATTAGGGTATTACAGGGGTTTGCCAAATGGCTTTTCTTACTGAAAATAGGAACATAACTCTGTCCTGGCCCGAGATGCATTTTATCTGCCCCCTCACTCGTGATTTATCAGTAGAGTGACTGTAGGGTTACATTACAAAATCACATACGCTTCTAGGATATCATAAAATTTCGATGCTACAACAGATCACCAAGAAGTCATACAGTATTAAACAAAATGTAAAACATTTGTTACAAATGGGTTTGCCTGTATCAATTAGAGATGCAACTTTTTTTTAGAAATACTGTGTGATAGTACTGCTAGTGTCAGTGATCAGTTTTAACAATTTGTTACACTTTTTCCAAGATCAACTATTTTCAAAATGTAATAGCGCACTGCGCCTATCAACATGTTTACAAATAAAAACAGAAAATGTTGGAGAAGCTCAGGAAATGAGGCAGTATCTGTGGAGAAAGAAAAAGAGTTAATGTTTCAAGTCGAAGACCTTGCGTCAGAACTGGAAGATGTTAAAGAGTTAAAGTTTTTAAGAAAGTACAAAGCCAGGGAAAGGGGGGAGGGGAGGAAAGAACATAAGGGAAGGTCTGCGATAGGGTAAAGGGCAAAAATGATTAAATGACAAAAGAGAAGATGGTGCAAGGCAAGGAAGGTGGTAATGGGACAGGTTAAGAAATAAAAGATTGGTCAGGAATAGCTGAATGGCAACCGCAGTCAGCTTTATCAAAAGGGAGCACATGCTGTTCCTCGTATATATTGTTAGAATTAAGGAAGAGTGCCAATCCAAAAGTAGTAGAGGCTTCAGAACATCAGTCCAAGACTCTAGCGTGATTTTTTGATCAGCTAAGATAAATAAAACCAAAGGGAGGAAAAATAACTTACAAAATAGATTTTTAAAATAGTGCGAACAGAAATGAGGTGTAGTACATCACATAGGGTTGCATTAGTATTTAAGCAAGAGCAACAGGAATTTCTACATTTTGAGGGAAAATGGGATGTGCATTTTTGCCACCCAATTTTATACTGTATCCTGTGTGCAGAACTGTAGTGATGAATATCTTGGCTCTGTACTTACAGTTTTTCTGTCACTCTGACTGCCTCCAGCTGGTGAGCCAAATCCTCCAGGTGACTGCATGTAACCACCACCTCCTCCAGCAGCATCTCCAAAACCTCCATAGCCACCATCGAAAGTACCTAGTAAATGGGGTTAGAGGTCAGCCGCAGAACCAGAACATACAGGACCTGTCAGCACGAGCTAACTATCCAGTTTTCTTTCCAAGTGGGATTTTCCACCCTGCATGAATCATCCAAATATTAATTACTGCTCTTAAACACTATATAGACCACCGAATCTAAACAGAATTACATCCCATGTAGGAAATGTTTGGTCAAAAACTAAAAGTTCCTGTCATTTCCTAATCACATCAAAAGATCTCAAAATCCAGAAAGAAGGGATGGCATGGATGTTGGCAAGTGCTTTGAGAAACCAGGAGATAAAATTTAGAATCAAACCATTAGGCAAATGGGAGTTGAAAAGAGAATTTCTTCAAACTTTGGACTTCAGATATACAGAATGATCTGCTACAATCAGCAACTAACACAGAATCTGCTGAACCACAGATCGAGATAGTGAAAAAGACCAAAATGTGATCTGCAGGTGATAGCTATGCCACCAGCACAGTACTGTGTGTGAGGAACATGGTGGAATAAGAAAAGGCAGGAATAGGAGGAATAGCCTCAATGAGTGGGACAAGAATCGGTATCCAGACACTAAGCCAAGTAAGGCCTAGGATGTCAACCGGCTCCTCCACAATGAGCTAACGGTGGTACATCTCATTGAAACATATAAGATGCTGAGGGGGCTTGACAGGGGGCCGAGAGGTTGTTTCCCCTGGCTAGCGAGTTTAGAACTGGGGGGGGCATAATCTCAGGATAAGGGGTCGGCCATTTAAGACTAAGAGGAGGAGGCATTTCTTCACTCAGAGGGTTGCGAATCTTTGGAATTCTCTACCCCGGAGGGCTGTGGATGCTCAGTCATTGAATATATTCAAGACTGATGTCGATAGATTTCCGGACTCTAGGGGAAATCAAGGGATATGGGGGAATAGGGCAGGAATGTGGAGTTGAGGCCAAAGATCAGCCACGATCTTATTGAATGGCGGAGCAGGCTCGAGGGGCCGCATGATCTACTCCTGCTCCTATTTCTCATTTGTAAACAATTTTACAACACCAAGTTATAGTCCAGCAATTTTATTTTAAATTCACAAGCTTTCGGAGACTTCCTCCGGTAAAGCTTGTGAATTTAAAATAAAATTGCTGGACTA
Source organism: Heptranchias perlo (assembly GCF_035084215.1). Taxonomy (NCBI): domain Eukaryota; kingdom Metazoa; phylum Chordata; class Chondrichthyes; order Hexanchiformes; family Hexanchidae; genus Heptranchias; species Heptranchias perlo. The sequence goes on along the minus strand of NC_090350.1, from coordinate 35,898,368 downwards.
TAACTTGGTGTTGTAAAATTGTTTACAATTGTTAACCCCAGTCCATCACCGGCATCTCCACATCATGCCTATTTCTCATGTACAGAACTTATTCACTGGAGAGCAGGTGTTTTGATGACAAGTGGAAAGGGAGGACGCTCACCTGTTGTTTAGCCAAGAGAAATGGGGATGGGGTTACAGACGACTTCAAAAAGAGGGGGAGTTAATGTAGTTTTAATAATGGAATATAACTTTATATTTTATTATAGTCAACAAAATCCATATTGCAGTTTTAGTTGCATAAAAGTTTTAATTTGTTTTACATGTAGCTTTATTTTAATTTTGTTTAATTATTAGGCACCTCCTCACTGTTCCACCCTCGCATTTCTCTCCACTCACCGTCTCTCTCTCTCTCTGTTGGACCCCCCACCCCAACTTGTGAAGCAGTTTGGGGGGGCGCCAGCTATAGTCAGACACACATTAAAACCTCGGCTAAACAGCTCCTGGAACCATCTCCGGGCTAATGATGTGCTAGGCCGGCCTGACTGACTGACTGACTGACAACTCCAGGACCCGACAGCCGGGCCTCGGCCGTGTTAAAGAGACGGGCGGGCGGCCGGCAAATCTCACAGAGTGAACCGCTCACTCCCGGCCCGATATACAAACTCAATCCCATCCCGGTTACACGAGGCCCGCACTTCCAGCAGCTCACAACCCCACACATATATACAAAAAAAAAAGGCCGACAGCAGGTGGAACACAGGCCGGGGGCACACACGATGAGGGAAGCCGCCGCCACTCACCCGCGTTGTTCCACATCTTTCCTCTCAGCGACAGTTTAACGGACGAAAATAAAAAACCCCGCGCGCCGGCCGCTTCCCGCGGGCAAAGCGCGCCACGCAGGCCTCGTGCGGCAACCGACCACTCGCCGGCCTCCGTGCTCAAAACCCCCGCCTTCCCTCGGCCAATCGTTGATACGGATTCTCGGGGGTGCGCAGGAGTTTTTTTCCCTCTATCTCCCCGGAAGTATGTATTTGCCATGATTGGCTTGAAATATTGAAGCCAGATTGGCGGCTGCCATCTTTGATACTGGCGGAGTAGTTGTCCTCTTAGTTTCTTTTCCAGCTATTTGTTGAGTTGAGTTAAATTCAATTAATTAAATAAAATCTGGAATAATAGAAACTAGTATCAGTAATGGTGGCCATGAAACTACCGGATTGTCGTAAAAACCCATCTGGTTCACTAATGTCCTTTAGGGAAGGAAACCTGCCGTCCTTACCCGGTCTGGCCTATATGTGACTCCAGACCCACAGCAATGTGGTTGATTCTTAATTGTCCTCTGAAATGGCCTAGCAAGACCATTCAGTTGTACAATCTCGCTACGAAAAGTCCTTCACCACACAGACTGCAGCAGTTCAAGAAGGCGGCTCACCACCACCTTCTCAAGGGCAATTAGGGATGGGCAATAAATGCTGGCCTTGCCAGCGACGCCCACATCCCATGAACGAATTTTTTAAAATGTACATTTGAATTTTATGAAGCTGTTACACATATTGGATTACATTCATACAAATATTTTTATGAAGCTATCGTACGCAAAATACGTATGTGTATGAAATTTGTACTGTAAACTCATATATTTAGAAAGAAAGAAGAACTTGCATTTATATAGTGCCTTTCATGACCTCAGGATGTCCCAAAGCGCTTTACAGGCAATTAAGTACGTTTGAAGTGTAGTCACTGTTGTAATGGATGAAACGTGGCAACTAATTTGTGCACAGTAAGGTCCCGCAAACAGCAGTGAGATAATGACCTGATAATCTGTTTTTAGTGGTGTTGGTTGAGGGATAAATATTGACCAGGACACCAGGGAGAACTCCCCTGCTCTTTTTCAAAATAGTGCCATTGGATCTTGGGTCCCGTTAACCCATCACCCACCTCCTTGTTGATATACAGTGACCCCCAATCCTACAACACAAGCATTTTAAAATCTTCCTCTTCATCTATCAATCCCTCTATAAACTCACCACCCCAGCCCTATATCTACTTCCAAAAACGTTATTGCTCTGATCCAGCCAAATGTTCATCCCCTCCTCCCTCCGCCTGACTGCTGGTGGCAGAGCCTTCAGCCTTTGGCCCTACTCTCTGGAACTCTCTCGCTAAATGCCTCCACCTCTCTCTTCATTTTTAAAAACCATCCTAAAACTAATTTCTTCGACCAAGCCTTCAGTGACTGCTAACCTTTCCGTTCCTAGTTCAGTGTCTGTTCCTTTACATCTATCTCTGAAGCATCTTAAGATATTTCTTTACATTAAAGGTGCTATATATGCAAGTTGTTGTTGTTGTTGCATCTCCCACCTATTTCCCCCTCCCGCTAGCTATATCCTGCTCCTCAATGCAATTTGCCATTCCCCTGAATTTGTTTATATGGACTAGGATTCTTATACTTTTACTCTCAGTAAGCCTGATTAAGAATTGATGAGTGACTGACAGCTGCCTTATCTCGGGTTGCCACCTGTTGTCAAAGCAAAAACTGGACAGGCTGAGTAGCACCAGGGGTGGGAATCATGGCTTGAGTCATGGCAGTTCCTCAGCAGACGATTAGGGAGTTGATCTGTTGTGGCAAGTGATATGTTACTGCCCAGATCGACTCTGAAACCAGTATTTTCATTGCCTCTGGGACTTCTAGTTGCAAAATTGTATTATTGAAGCAGCAATTCATTGAGCTATCAAGGCTGCCCTATCACAGGCAAGATGCCCCTGAGTTGTGAGCGTGCAATGGCTAGAAAAGCTCATAATTTTTAGTAGAATAGGTGTCATAGAATTAATATCTAACCATGAATGTAATGCTTAGTTAAGTTCGGGTAGAACTAATAAAGTATTACATTGAGTTAAGTGTCTTCTGAGTTTCTTGAGTCAACTGGCATGCCATCTGTTGCGGGTCAACATCATTATTTTCTTGCTTGTCTCTTTGCTCGCAGAATGCTGCTTTAGGGCAGTACAGATTTATCAAATATTTTTCTTTATCTTTGCCGAGTTGGTTAGTTATGGCTTTATTTTTCCATTCAGCCCTGTGACCATAAGATGCACAAACACATTAGGAAAATATAATAACATCATTAAGCAGTGTTCTGGTCATCCCTTTTAGCTGAAGGAGATTATTGAACCCAAGACTGAAGGACTGCTGGAAGAATTCTTCCTTTACTCTTGTGTTTGTGATGTATCAACATATTTTGGTTACATGTCATGGGAACATCGGAACATAGGAACAGGAATAGGCCATTCAGCCCCTCGAGCCTGTTCCGCCATTCAATTAGATCATGGCTGATCTGTATCTTAACTCCATCTACCCGCCTTGGTTCTGTAACCCTTAATACCCTTGCCTAACATTGCCTTATGTCAAAATGAGAAAAACCCCACAAAGATCAATTTGTTGTTTAACGCAAGTTACTGCTGTGAAAAACAATGAACAACTTTTATTTTTCATATTGATATAATTTATTTTTATCACAAGTGTGTGACGTTATGTCATCTAAGTTGTGAAGTTTGAAAAATAATTCCATGTTTTTGATAAAAATAAAAAATCTTATTTTTCCTTAACAAAGTTGCCTCTTTTCATTATTTTCCACGGCAGTAACTTCAGTTGAACAACAAACTGATCTTTGTTTATCCCGTCACTCCTTCATTCCATCCAAATTGCGGCTGGTTGTGTTGAGAGGGACTCTTCCTTTCTTCTTACTGCTATCCCCCATAACAACCACAACAACTTGCATTTACATTGAGTCTTTAATGTAGAAAAATGGCCCACAGCCCGTGATTATCCACTCATTAAAAACAGTGAATGGAGAATCATGGGCTGTACACCCACCATTTCCAGGGATGTGCTCCCTACTGGGAGACCATGAGCTCAACCCTCTATTTTACACTCCACAATTTCAACATTGGCGCAAAGCTGAACCCAGTGCACACCAACAGTAAACATGTCAACAGTAAACAATGCACTGTTAATCCGTAGAAAGTAACCTGGGTGGGGACACAGATTAACTTTTCCTGGGGGTAAGGATCTGGTCGGAGGAAAATGAGCTGCACTGTGTTTTATCTTGGAGTTCAATAGGACATTTATGACTTTCGGGGCAGGATATTGGTTGGGTATCAAATTGCATTGCTTTGAGCCACAATAAAAGTAAAATGGACTTCGGCCGTTATTTCAACCGAGTGATAGGCAAATGGTGTGCAAGCTGCTCTGGTAACAATGGGATCCCTGAGCTACCTTCTTTTCATTGCAAACTGTGGGATCATTTTCGGCCGGCAAGGTAAAGCTAATTTTATGTTATTTGATTCAAACACGGGTGAAAACTCCAATTACCCAACTTATTAAGTCATCTATTTTAGCATGACGACAACGATCAGCCTTCCTCTGCACTTTGTGCTCTTTTTCTTTCTAATCTCGGAATATATCATCTTACATGTCATCCCTTCCCACTGTATTGCAATCAAGAGTCGCTGGGGGTAGTTTTCAGCGTCGCCGCCTGGGCAGCACCCTGGCGCAATGCGCTCACCCGTTGTAGAACCCGTCCGATTTTCATCCCGTTGAAATCAATGGAACAAAAGTCGGGTGGGTTTCATAAAGGGCGGGCGACCTGTTCTGCCAGGTTACTGCCCATGCAGCAACGCTGAAAATGAACCCCATTGCTCCTACTCTAACTCATTCTTTCATGGGATCTCTTTGAAACTCTTCACCTCCCTCGATCTTTCTTTCCTCCCACAATCTACAGGCTTTTGAAAACCACGTTTGGTGTCACTTTATCCCCATTTCCTGTCCTCTTTCCTAATCTCTACAACCCTTGCATTGTGTGTCTAGGTCTTTCACTCAGGGTTCTCAATAAAATAGTTAACTACATGTATATTCAAAAAATATATCTTTAGACTATACAAATACATATTAATGCTTATGTCTTATGTTACAACTTTGGCTTTTTTTTCTTTGAGGATGTGCTCCTACAGAATATTCACAGGAAATCAGCACTTTTCTCTGTCTTTTCTCTGTTCTCCTCTGCAATATTTCCCCCTCCTCCCCTGAAGGCACTGTTTTTCACTGAGTTACAGTACCACCGTGCCAAAGGTCACCATCCTTCATATTTGAGGCGAGACAGTTATTGCCAGAAGGCATCAATGCTGAGCCCAAGCCTGGCCTCTCCCCATGTCCACCCAAGTGCACTTTCCAGCAGGGGTCAGTAGATAGGAGGAATCCTGGCTGATTTTCCCATCCCTAACCCAGGGACACTGAAGCCAAACTATTACCTCACCTGAAACCAGCTAACTCCACATGGACTGGGAATTTGGCCTCAGGCCTTCTGATATGTTTGGATCGGTTACACAGCTGATTGATTGAGAGAGCTTCTATGCCTTTCCTAAAGATTGCACAAGCTTCATCTGTGTTATTTTTCAGGAGCTATTTAAATGTGCAATAGTCACTGAATGTACAGACCTGGTGTGTTGTGTAGTTGCTGAGATTTCCTGCATTGAGAACAGCCCTTGTGGTGTGGGAAAGCGAGAAGGGGTATATTAATTCAGTGTAAATCTTTGTCTTTGTCAGGTTACTTTTGGCACATCACAGATCTTCACTGGGACCCTGATTATAAAGTGACAGATAATCCAAACACCGTGTGTCCCTCATCTTCTAAACCTGTACCAAATCCAGGGAAATGGGGCAGCTACCTGTGCGACTCCAACTGGGACCTCATCAACCTGTCCATTTATACCATGAGAGAACGTCACCCTCACCCAGACTTCATTCTTTGGACTGGGTAAATATTTGGAACTATCAGTGGAAATCAAAAGTTAACAACTAGATTGCAAAATAAACGTCAGCTGAAATTGTCCCATTAGGTACCAAAGGTCGCAATTATTAAAGGGATGATGCCTTCATAAAATAGTGTGTGGCAAACATTATTTTGCATAGAAAGAAAAGCAGTGCATGATTTTTTATCATGATAATGTCATTCGTACCTAATGCAGTGTTGTTGGCCAACCTGGTTTAACTCATTACATCATTTCTTTGTAAACAACAATTTTGAGAAAAATTTTCCAATGAAGAAATAGCCCTTTTAACAAAATTGTTTTTGTTGGACTGGTAACCTTTCCCTGTCTAAGCCAATACATTTAAGCTTTCAATAAAACTAACAGTAATATAACGAATATCAGTTGGATTGCACCCTGCAGCTTCACTCCTGATGGAAAATGCTCTTATGTAGATTTTGGGTGAGGCTTTGCTGTTATGCCCCCGTGGTTGAATAGCTTAAAACCCACTCACTATCTACATACTTGAAAAATGGCCACACATGGATGGTAGTGAAGGGTGCTCAGTGCCCTGGAATTGTACTACAGCAGGAGCCAGCATCTTAAGGAGAGGAGGAGGGGAGAAAGCTTTTGGAACCTACAAGGAAGTGCCTTGCTGTAAAGTCCACTCTCACTGTTGGAGCTAACATGATCTCCAACTGTCCACCATGATGTTTCTCTAAGGATGGTGTGACTTGTTGCATGACAGGATGAAGGGTTACTTGTAATCATAGTATCATAGTGGGTACAGCACAGGAGGAGGCTGTTCGGCCCATCGTGTCTGTGTTGGCTCTTTGAAAGAGCTATCCAATTAGTCCCACTCCCCTGCCCTTTCCCCATAGCCCTGTAAATTTTTCCCTTCAAGTATTTATCCAATTCCCTTTTGAAAGTTATTATTGAATCTGCTTCCACCACCCTTTCAGGCAGTGCATTCCAGATCATTACAACTCGCTGCGTAAAAAAATGTTTCCTTTTGTCGCCTCTGGCTCTTTTTCCAATCACCTTAAATCTGTGTCCTTTCTTTACCGACCCTTCTGCCAGTAGAAACAATTTCTCCTTATTTACTTTATTAAACCATTCATGATTTTAAACACCTCTAGCAAATCTCCCCTTAACCATCTCTGTTCTAAGAAGAACAACCCCAGCTTCTCCAGTCTCTCCACATAACTGTAGTCCCTCATCCCTGTTACCATCCAAGTAAATCTCCTCTGCACCCTCTCTAAGGCCTTGACATCCTTCTTAAAGTGTGGTACCCAGAAGTGAACACAACACTCCAGCTGCGGCTTAATCAGTGTTTTATAAAGGTTTAGCATAACTTCCTTGCTTTTGTACTCTATGCCTCTATTATTAAAGCCTAGGATCCCATATGCTTTTTTAACAGCCTTGTAGCTTTACCACATCATGTGACAGGAAGAGCCAATGACACAGAAATGGTTCTGCTATTGCAACACTGAAAAATTATTAATTTTTACAATATTAACCTGCAAGCACTTAATAAGTTTGTATGACATTCATTTCACTGCTATTTTAACAGAAGCATTAACCCATTTAAGGTAAAAGAGATTAACAACAACTTAAATTTCAGTACTGTTCTTCACTCTCAAAGAGATTTACAGAACAAAGCGGGAAAAAATGAGTGCCAAGCAGGGGGGAAAAAAAGATAAACAGGAAAGGAGTTGAGGATGGAGTCAAAGAGAAGGGGTTTCAGGAGGCTTATGAAAGCAGGGAAGGGTTTAGGGAGGGGGTTCCAGAGGGCAGGGGCTGAATGAGCAGAGGGAGCCCGAGACAAGGTGTGGACTGGAGTGGAGGGTGCACAGACACGTCCAGCTAGAAGAGGTCGCAGATAGGATGGGACAAGGCCATGGATGGATTTGAAACCAAAGACAAGGATCTTAAAATTAAATCACTGGGGCATATGGAGACTGGCAGGCAGAGGTGCGGGACCTTATGAGGCTGAAGAATGGGCTGCATTACTTTGACTAAATTGTACAATGTGGAGGTTGGAGGCCAGTAAGAAGAACATTTGAGAAGTTGCACTTTGAGTTGATAAAGGCATTGATTTGGGTTTTGGTAGTGGTGAGGGAGAAGTGGGTCAAAGGTGATGTTGTAAAGGTGGAACATTTCCTCACTCTGTATGGAGGACCATCTACTTGTTGTCTCCTCTTGATGGTACAGAGAGATTAGGAACTCACCCTCAGGAATAAGTTTTCAAACATGGGGGGGGGTGAAATTTAACTTTGGCGGGGGCACAAAATGGACGTTAACGGATTGGCCACTTGTTACACACCCTGCCTGATTTTCCTTTTCATTGAAGTCAATGGAGAAGAAAATCGGAAAATGGGTGGGGTGTATAATGGGTGGGGTGTATAATGGGCGGGGTGTATAATGGGTGGGGTGTATAATGGGCGGGGTGTATAATGGGTGGGGTGTATAACGGGTGGGGTGTATAACGGGTGGGGTGTATAATGGGTGGGGTGTATAATGGGCGGGGTGTATAACGGGTGGGGTGTATAATGGGTGGGGTTATAATGGGTGGGGTGTGTAACGGGTGGGGTGTATAATGGGCGGGGTGTATAACGAGTGGGGTGTATAATGGGTGGGGTGTATAATGGGTGGGGTGTATAATGGGTGGGGTGTATAATGGGCGGGGTGTATAACGGGTGGGGTGTATAATGGGTGGGGTGTATAATGGGCGGGGTGTATAATGGGCGGGGTGTATAACGGGTGGGGTGTATAATGGGTGGGGTGTATAATGGGCGGGGTGTATAACGGGTGGGGTGTATAATGGGTGGGGTGTATAATGGGTGGGGTGTGTAACGGGTGGGGTGTATAATGGGTGGGGTGTATAATGGGCGGGGTGTATAACGGGTGGGGTGTATAATGGGTGGGGTGTATAATGGGTGGGGTGTGTAACAGGTGGGGTGTATAATGGGTGGGGTGTATAATGGGCGGGGTGTATAATGGGCGGGTGTATAGCGGGCTGGTGTATAATGGGTGGGGTGTATAACGGGTGGGGTGTATAACGGGTGGGGTGTATAATGGGTGGGGTGTATAATGGGCGGGTGTATAGCGGGTGGGGTGTATAACGGGTGGGGTGTATAATGGGTGCGGTGTATAATGGGCGGGGTGTATAATGGGTGCGGTGTATAATGGGTGGGGTGTATAGTGAGTGGGGTGTATAATGGGCGGGGTGCATAACGGGTGGGGTGTATAATGGGTGGGGTGTATAATGGGCGGGGTGCATAACGGGTGGGGTGTATAATGGGTGGGGTGTATAATGGGTGGGGTGTATAATGGGCGGGGTGTATAACGGGTGGGGTGTATAATGGGTGGGGTGTATAATGGGTGGGGTGTGTAACGGGTGGGGTGTATAATGGGTGGGGTGTATAATGGGCGGGGTGTATAATGGGCGGGTGTATAGCGGGCTGGTGTATAATGGGCGGGGTGTATAATGGGTGGGGTGTATAATGGGTGGGGTGTATAACGGGTGGGGTGTATAACGGGTGGGGTGTATAATGGGTGGGATGTATAATGGGTGCGGTGTATAATGGGTGGGGTGTATAACGGGTGGGGTGTATAATGGGTGGGGTGTATAATGGGTGCGGTGTATAATGGGTGCGGTGTATAATGGGTGGGGTGTATAACGGGCGGGGTGTATAGCGGGCTGGGTGTATAATGGGTGGGGTGTATAATGGGTGGGTGTATAATGGGTGGGGTGTATAATGGGTGGGGTGTATAATGGGTGGGGTGTATAACGGGTGGGTGTATAATGGGTGGGGTGTATAATGGGTGGGGTGTATAATGGGTGGGGTGTATAACGGGTGGGTGTATAATGGGTGGGGTGTATAACGGGTGGGTGTATAATGGGTGGGGTGTATAACAGGTGGGGTGTATAGCGGGCTGGGTGTATAATGGGTGGGGTGTATAACAGGCAAAGTGTATAGCAGGCTGGGTGTATAACGGGCGGGTGCATAACGGGCGGGTGTATAACAGACGGGTGTATAACGGGCGGGTGTATAACGGACGGGTGTATAACGGGCGGGTGTATAACGAAGGAGATAATCTCCGAAAGCTTGTGATTTTCAAATAAAACTGTTGGACTATAACCTGGTGTTGTAAGATTCCTTACATTTGTCCACCCCAGTCCATCACCGGCATCTCCACATCATAAGTATCCAAGAGACACATGACAGCAGCCTGATAACGACTCTTCCTTTGATATTCCCTCCCTCAAAATGCGGAAGAACCTGACCGTTACTTGTCACTTTCATACAGTTTGTTGGCTGAGATCTTTGTGTGTGGGTGAGTGAAAGGGGGAACTCTAAAAATAAACTCACATCCCACCACAATATGCTGCTAAAAACTCAGTGCATTGTGACCCTGCACTGCTCAACTACAGAGCTTTTCTAAAGAGTGGATAAAATGATTAAAAATGAACGTACAGATTTAAGGTGATTGGCAAAAGAACTAAAGGCAACAAGAGGAAATACTTTTTTATGCAGCGAGTAGTTATGATCTGGAATGTGCTGCCTGAAAGGGTGGTGGAAGCAGATTCAATCGTGGCTTTCAAAAAGGAATTGGATTAATATTTGAAGAGAAAAAATTTGCAGGGCTACGGGGAAAGAGCGGGGGAATGGGACTAACTGAATTGCTCTTACAAAGAGCCAGCACAGGCTCAATGGACCGAATGGCCTCCTTCTGTGCTGTAATGATACTATGATTCTAAATGGCCAATTTAGCTCAATTGGTTTCACTCTTGCCTTTAATCAGAAGGTTGTAGGTTCAAGCCACCCGCCAAGGCTTAATCATAAAAGAAAGACTTGCATTTATATAGCACCTTTCACAACCTCAGGACGTCCCAAAGCACTTTACAGTTAATGAAGTACTTTTGAAGTGTAGTCACTGTTGTAATGTAGGCAATGTGGCAGCCAATTTGGGCACAGCAAGCTCCCACAAACAACAATGTGATAATGGCCAGATAATCTGTTTTAATGATGGTGGTTGAGGGATTGGCCAGGACATCGGGGAGAACTCCCCTGCTCTTCTTCGAAATAGTGCCATGGGATCTTTTACGTCCACCTGAGAGCAGACAGGACCTCGGTTTAACGACTCATTGGAAAGATGGCATATGTACTGAGGGAGTGCTGCATTTTTAGAGTTTTCTTGGATGAGAAGTTAAACTGAAACCCCATCTGCCAGATCAAGTGGATGTAAAAGATCGCATGGCACTATTTGACAAAAAGCGGGAAGTTCTCCTTGAGTCTGACCAACTTTCTTCCCTCAACTAACACCACCAAAAAAGATGGTACTGGTAATACATCATATTTATTGTTTTTGGGACCTTGCTGTGCACAAATTGGCTGATGTGTTTGCCTATGTAACAATAGTGAATTAATTTCAGAAGTAATTCATTGACTATGAAACACCTGAAGATAACAGGCAAGTCCTTTCTTCAAATCTATGATTCCCAGTTAGAAGTTGAAGTTCTTGAGTTTTGACTGTTGCTCAAGCTTACTTGCCTTCTTGGATAAATTTGTTCAGTTTTTGGACAAGTTGCTAGAAGTATCCTATTTAATCAAGACATTCCACCTCAACGGGAACATTAAACAGGCATCGACTACACTTTTACACATCTTTAAGGATTATGTGGCTCCTATCCAATAATGTTAAGAAGTTCTTGTTTACAGAAAAAAAATCATTTCAAAATGAAAGTGTGCAGATGAATTTGTGGCATATTTATACCACCACCATCATTTGGTCCAAGTACATTGTCATGATAAACTCTCATTGTGATACTGCTTAATATGAAATTGCACTTTTTAAAATTTCAGTGTTTACATGGCTCCTATAATCTGTCACAGCGCAAAATACAAGCGTGAGCAGAAAAATAATTATATATAAAATATATAACAGAACCTTTTCCTTCTTTTATAGTGCTGATTTGTGGAGTCATAAAAACTGTGCACTATAAAGGGCAGCAGATTGTCCAAGGGTTATTTTACAAGGGATCATGCAAAATGTGTGCCTTATGTCAGTGCCTGTGGTTTATGGCATGTTATAATGAGGTTGTATTACAGTAGCAATTTCTGCTACTTCTGCTTTTACGTCACAAACCTGCCCAAAATCTGCTCTTGCAACACTGCCAGCAGTGGGAAATAAAGCTCACCGTGGTCCCAAGATAAGTCAAGGTCACAATCTCATGCACAAGTAAAAGAATGTGGACCTACTCTTCCTAGAAATTAATTCCTTTGTTCTTCATGGAACATTCAGTGATGACACTCCTCACGTCGCTGATGAGAAGCTTGGTGAAGATGCAGTGATGCGAATAATAGGCAACTTAACCCATCTGATACAAGAGGTGTTTCCAGGTACGTGGCAACTACAAACAGTGACTCTTAGCAGCAGAATGAGCATGAAATGTAAATGTCTGAAGTGTATTAGTGTGCGTGACCAGCCTGAAAGATATTGGACCACAACCAGAAAAACTGTTACCTTGAATAGTTCAAAGACACACAGTTCACCTCACCATAATGTGATGATTTTTTAACAGGATTGTCTCTAGTACAAATCTTACATTGCTTAAAGATAGCACTCTAAAGGAGCACTGTCTTCATGGACAAAAATAGGTTTCGGCAAAGCTTTTAATGTTGGATAAGAGAGAGAGAGCCATGATGAAAATAGATTGTCACATGCAAATCAGACAACAAGGAGGTTGATGCAATTTATACTATTTCATTTGGGCGCTTATGAGGTTTTTCTTTTTCACAAAGATGATGCCCTTTTAAGGATACCATAGAGTTAGACATAAGTTGACGCCTGCAGTTCTTTAAACAGTTAGTTCAGGATCACAACCACCAGATCTTCTACAGGAGGGAGAGACTAAAACTATTAAGTCAATCACGCTGGACTCATTTTGCCAGTTCATAGCAGGCAGCTGTAAAATAATTTACAAAAAATGTGTCCCTGTTTGGACTGGTTCTGCAAGCTCCTAGTTATGCCCTTGCTGACACGCTTACTAGTAACGTGCTCATAGCCAGCATTGAGGCAGCAGAGACCAGCTAAGTAACTCGTAGTGAAGCCTACTCTTATCACCCGAAACAATCACTGCAAAAAAACTTGGAATTCACACTACATCATGTGAACTGTCTGTGTTTGCATATTCTTAGAATTAATATTCAATCATTCAACTTGGATGCTAGTCAACTATTATATCTATATATTATTAAACATCTTGCATAGGGTGTGGACTTACTGTCCCTAAACTTTACTTCTTCTTGTCACGGTTTTTGGTTATGCTTTAGGATTAAAATTTACCATTGTAAATTGCTACGTCAACACTTCCCTTTCAATTTTGCTACGTCAACCGTCACAATGTAGTCACAGGCTCTGGCTATTGGATCACCCTATAGAGCGAGTTTCTGAAGTATTTCTCCCAACTCTGTTGCCATCTTGTATCTATAAAAAGCTTATATTCATCAACTGACAATAAACAATGCTGTAGGAAATTTAGTGGTTAAAAGTCAACATGTTAGCACAGAACCATAGAATCATACAGCACAGAAAGAGGCCATTCGGCCCATCATGCCTGTGCTGGCTCTTTGTACACAGATCACTAAATTGTAGTAGTCAGGTACAAAAGCTAATAGAAAAGGCTAATGGAATGTTAGCCTTTATAACTAGAGGGCTAGAATATAAAGGGGAGGAAGTTTTACTACAGCTATACAAAGCCCTGGTTAGACCACATCTGGAGTACTGTGTACAGTTCTGGGCACCGCACCTTAGAAAGGATATATTGGCCTTGGAAGGAGTGCAGCGCAGATTCACCAGAATGTTACCAGGGCTCCAAGGGTTAGATTATAAGGGGAGATTACACAAACTCGGTTTGTATTCCCTGGAGTATAGAAGGTTCAGGGGAGATTTGATTTAGGTTTTTAGGATTTTGAAAGGAATTGAAAGGGTAGATTAAAAAAAACTTCTTCCGCTGGTGGGACATAATCTTAAAATCAGAGCCAGGTCCTTCAGGAGTGAAGTTAGGAAACACTTCTTCATGCAAAGGGTGGTAGAAGTGTGGAATTCTCTCCGATTAAAAGCAGTGGATGCTAGCTCAATTAATAATTTTAAATCTGAGATAGATAGATTTTTGCTTGCCAAGGGTATTAAGTGGTATGGAGCCAAAGTGGGTGGATGGGGTTAGCATACAGATCAACCATGATCTCATTGAATGGCGGAACAGGCTCGAAGGGCTGAATGGCCTAATCCTGTTCCTATGTTCCCACGAAAGAGCTATCCAATTAGTCCCACACCCCTGCTCTTTTCCCACAGCCCTGCAAATTTTTCCCCTTCAAGTATATATCCAATTCCCTTTTGAAAGTTATTATTAATCTGCTTTCAACACCCTTTCAGGCAGTGCACTCCAGATCATAACAACTCGTTGCGTTAAAAAAAAAATTCTCATCTCACCTCTGGCTCTTTTGCCAATGTTAAAATCCTTTATTGTTTCTTTTTTACAAGGTCACTGAATTGTGTATCCATTCACCTTATCAAGTCCAATGTGACATGAGAAAGTCCCTATGCTTTAAAGCAGCTTGGATGTTTTTCAGATTGTTCAAGTGGTTATATAAACATCCTCAGATGATTCACAGGATAACATGGACCCTTTACAAATCCATTATTCATAATGTCTCTGGTTAGGTAACCAGTGCTTTGTTTGATTTATAGGTAATTAAACAGCACTATATAATATACATACAGGAAATATAAAGGACATACTTCACTCAGAACTGGTCAAAATGTATGATTGACATTTTCTATGAATCTGCTTTACAAAGATGTTAATTACTGCTTATAAAAAGAAAGAAAAAGAAAGATTTGCATTTATAAAGCGCCTTTCATGAACTCGGGGCATCCCAAAGTGCTTAACAGCCAATGAAGTACTTTTGAAGTGTAGTCACTGTTGTAATGTAGGAAACGCGGCAGCCAATTTGCACACAGCAAGGTCTCACAAACAGTCTGTGATAATGACCAGATCATCTGTGCACAGCAAGATCCCACAAACAGTCTGTGATAATGACCAGATAATCTGTGCACAGCAAGGTCCCACAAACAGTCTGTGGTAATGACCAGATAATCTGTGCACAGCAAGATCCCACAAACAGTCTGTGATAATGACCAAATAATCTGTTTTAGTGATGTTGGTTGAGGGATAAATATTGGCCAGGGCACCAGGGAGAACTCCCCCGCTCTTCTTCGAAATAGTGCCATGGGATCTTTTACGTCCACCTGAGAGAGCAGACGGGGCCTCGGTTTAACGTCTAATCTGAAGGACAGCACCTCCAACAGTGCAGCACTCCCCCAGTACTGCACTGGGGTGTCAGCCTAGATTTTGTGCTCAAGTCTCTGGAGTTTATAAGCAATGCTGCTGTTTTTAATCTAAAGAGATTTGTATCTGTAAACACTGAACATATCTTCACAGGTACTAAGGTCTACTCGGCGATGGGAAATCATGACTTTCATCCGAAGAATCAGTTTCCTGACAACTATCACAGGATTTACATCAAAACTGCACAACTATGGAAATCTTGGATGGACCCTCAATCTATCCCTACGTTTAACAAAGGTATGGCAAAAGAAAGACAAGCACTCCTCTGTTTACTGATACACAATCCAAATACAAGTTGTAGATCTTCTCCTTCCAGCCCATTGAGTCCTTCTCCCCCAGTTTTCTTCATTCCTGCTCCTGCAGCCTTACGGTACCTTGTCTAAATGACAAATCTTCATGTGTGCATCTAGACAGTGAGTTTTAGCAGGCTATTTTCCCAGTGTGGCTGCAGAGCTGAGCCCAGTCCTGTCCTCACCTGAAGTCCGCAAGTACATATTTTCCTGCAGGCATCATCAGATAATAACAGGAGTGGGAACTCCTGCCGGTCATTAAACCGATGTCCCATCTGCCCTCTCAGGTGATGTAAAAGATTCCATGAGGCTATTTCGATGAAGTGCAGGGGAGTTCTCCCAGTGTCCTGGCCACATTTATCCCTCAACCAACACAACTAAAACTGCTCACCTATCTCGTTGCTGTTTGTGGGACCTTGCTGTGCATAAATTGGCTGCTGCGTTTCCCTACATTAGAATAGTGATTACTAGTAATAGTGATTGGCTGTGAAGCACTTTGGGACATCCTGAGGTGGGAAATGGCCTATCTAAATTCAAGTTCTTTTTTCTTTCCTTTTTGATTTCTCCCTTCCCTTTCTCGGGGACATTGAGGCCAATTTTAGCACCAACATCATCACTACAGACGCTGGATCAAACATTGCGATTTCCTGGGATGTAAGGCTCAGTACCACATTGGGTCATCAGGGGAGTGTGGAATCTCCTTGAGGACACTTCTCTTCCACTTCCCTCTAACTTTCCAAGAGGAAGCACAACATCATCTTAGCACAGGCAAGGAAAAATTGAATTCAGACTGCAATGACAGTTTTCAATGATGGGTTTTCAAATTAATGCCATTTGTGTCAGTTGTTCCTCCAGAATTGCTGGTGATTATTTTGATGATTTTTCACCCCAGTTATGTTTGTCTGGGACGGTAAATTTTCAAAAATAAGATTGATAGATTTGTGTTAAGTAAGGGTATCAAGGGATATGGAGAAAAGGCAGGTAAATGGAGTTGAAGTACAGATCAGCCACCATCTAACAGAATGGTGGAACAGACTCGAAGGATTGTATGGCTTAGTCCTGTTCTTATGGTAGAAATGGCTTTGGGATAATTACGAGTGACTATAATAGAGGTAAAAGCACCAGGAATGTAAGTACTGACTCTCTAGCCAAGCGCCAGTATTTATTTCTCCAGATAAGAACATGAGAACATAAGAAATAGGAGCAGGAATAGGCCATATGGCCCCTCGAGCCTGCTCCACCATTCAATAAGATCATGGCTGATCTTCGACCTCAACTTTCCCGCCTGATTCTCCATATTCCTTGATTCCCCTAGAGTCCAAAATCTATCTTTAATATATTCAATGACTCAGCATCCACAGCCCTCTGGGGTAGAGAATTCCAAAGATTCACAACCCTCAGTTAAGAAATTCCTCCTCAATCAGTCTTAAATGGCCAACCCCTTATCCTGCGACTATGCCCCTTAGTTCTAGACTCTCCATCCATGGGAAACAACTTCTCAGCATCTATCCTGTAAAGCCCCCTTATAATGTGTTTCAATTAGATCACCTCTCATTCTTCTGAACGAGAGTTTAGGCCCACTCTACTCAAACTCTCTTCACAGGACAGCCCTCTCATCCCAGGGATTAATCTAGTGAACCTTCGCTGCACCGCCTCTAAGGACAGTATATCCTTCCTTAGATAAGGAGACCAAAACTGGACGCAGTACTCCAGGTGAGGTCTCACTAAAGCCCTGTACAACTCTAGTAAGACTTCCTTACTCTTGTACTCCAACCCCCTTGCAATAAAGGCCAACATGCCATTTGCTTTCCTAATTGCCTGCTGTACCTGCATACTAACTTTTTGTGTTTCTTGTACGAGCACACCAAAGTCTCTCTGGACATTAACATTTAATAGTTTCTCACCATTTAAACAATATTCTATTTTTATATTCTTCCTCCCAAAGTGAATAACTTCACATTTCCCCACATTATACTCCATCTTCCACCTTCTCGCCCACTCATTTAATCTGTCTATATCCATTTGCAGACTTGATAGTTGCCTAATTAATAATCCTAGTTACAGGACCTTTCTGTAAAGTCCTACTTACATCCAGTTTATAGCAGGTTGTACTGGAGGTGATGTGGAGCAAGTTAACATTGGAGTCAGTGGGGATCATTATTTTATGGTGCTTTGCTATATATTTTCTTTGTTTCCTCCTAAAGGGGAAGAATGTTAATGAACAAAAAGCCCCAAAGACATTGCAATTAGAATATTTGCCTCACAGTGTTGGTAGTCTCTGGGTCCATTGGAATCCACCAGCCACAGGTAGGCTGATAGGCCGAGAGGCTCAAAAAAAAGGTGCATTCCACCTTGCAGAGGGAATAAATGTCTTTGACTATCTAGGCCTACAGCAGGCATGGTACTTCCCATATACCCACAGAGCTGCATTGGCTTTGATCATGGACAGATGCATGGATTGGTCAGTATTGACTTCCTTTAGTGAGATAAGAGCCATTTGGGAAAAAGGACGAAACTGAAATTGCAAAACAGTCAACGGGGGAGAAATACCAAAGTTCTAATTGGACCTTGTGATTGTCTTTAGGAGCTTTCTACACTGAGAGGCTGCTGGGTCGGACTGGCCAGCGTATCATTGTTTTAAACACAAACCTGTACTACATCAACAATAAGCTTAATGTTGGGATTAGTGACCCTGCTGGCCAGTTTAAATGGTTTGAAGAGGTTCTTTCAAATGCAGTGACAGCAAAAGAAAAAGTAAGTAGTAACTAATGCTTTATCTCTGAATAGATATACAAAATAATGGGCCATAATTTGCTGTGGCAGGGCATCTAACAGCATCTGCCGTTAGTTAGACTTGCCCTTACATAGTTAGGTTTTTAAATATTTTGTGTGGCAAGTTGCTGAAAGTGCGAGCTGATAACGGTGCTGTGAGGGAAACAGGGCATCTGGGACCTGAGTGAACAGGGCAAGCAACTGGATATCTCCTTAACCAATCAGACTGAAGGATTGTGAAATTAACAGCGCAAGGACTAAGAAGGAAATGTAAATTAGAGTGGGTGAATTCAATGTCAGACCAGGTACAGAAAGAGAAATAAAGAGAGGGAAAGAAAGATTGAATTAAGAGAGAGAGAAAAAAAGAGACAGAAAGGAAAAGGAAAAAAAAAATTTGTAAAATTTTACATTTTTAAAATCTCCAACAATTAAAAGCTGAAGGAATGAGACTCCACTCTTGTAATATTTAATTTTCAGTGCCAGCGAGGTTGACTGGCAGTAATTAACACTTCTCACTCAACACTTATTCAGTACTTAGACTGAAATGACTTGGCTTAACTTTCTGTGGTGAGTTTAGTTCATATCCACCGCACAAATACAGTAACGTCACGTCGTTCAATGCGGTTCAATTGTGAGTCAGACTGTGAGATGCCGTTTTCGCGAAGCTAACAGCGGAGCAGCACATCTCGGACAGCAAAGTTTAGCCGCACATCTGCCCCTCGCCTGAAGCTGCTGTTGTGTTTGTGCATAACTAACGGCGAGCACCATTAGCCTCACCATTATTCTGACAGCAAATTCTGGCCTAATATACATCTATATTTAGGTCTCTTTCCCTATTAAAAAAACGTGGATGGGGTAAAATCAAATTTATACGGTCTTTGATGGTACTTCTGCCACCATGCAGGGAGTCTCAGAGGGAACCTTATGGGGAATATTAGCTACTTGACAGGATGAAGAAAGTCAACCTGGAACAATGTTTTCAGATACGCCAACATGGCAGGACAAGAGGGCATAAGTCAGGGCCTTTCTTTTCTGTTCAGTCCTGGACGATGAATGTTAGCAAGTTCGACAGTGGGGGCATCCCTCCACACACACATTCACACTTCCCGCGGGAGAGGGTTATTAGATAGCAATCAGGAGAAGAAACACTGACATTTCCCCCCTTCTCCAGCTTAGGGATACAGAGGCTGACTATCATAGCCCCAGCATTGCCACTGCTGAGACCAGCAAACTCAACAAAGACCAGCAAGGATGGTTTATACTATCAACAGGAACCAACTTAATTTGTTAAACAATGTAATATGAAATAATAATTGTATTGAGATGTGTAAGAGGCCAGCCGTATATTATCTGTATATTCTCTGCATTCATAGGTTTATATTATTGGACATGTGCCGCCAGGCTTTTTTGAAAAGAGGAGAGGAATAATTTGGTTTCGACACCACTTCAACAAAAGATATAATGAAATTGTACAAAAGTATCACAGTGTAATAGCCGGTCAGTTCTTTGGACACCACCATACCGACAGCTTCAGGATGTTCTACAACCATTCAGGTAGTGAAATGCTCTAGGTTCCTCCTTTTTCCCAAATGGCCTTTATCAAGTAAGTGGACACAACACTGTAGTGGAAAGCGAAGTGAAAACCTCAGATGATGCTTTACCATGTGACTGACACAAACGATTGCAATCCTTGCACTCGACCCATTCACTTTTTGTCAACCATCAAACCCAACTTCCCAGGAAGCACGGCAAATTGCTTCTTGAGCGAACTTTGCTTAGCTGCTCGAAATGCTCTGTAAACTTTATAAACCTCCGTTTGGATCCTCCCCTCTAGTTCCACTTCTGGGTAATCCCGTAATTCCACTTAAGGAAGGGGCTTGGGGCATGACCAGTGAGCTATGAACCCTGTCATTTGCAGAAGATTTTTCTTTAATGTTTATGGTTCACATGGGAAATTTAAACAAACTGGCAAAAGAACCAAAGGCGACATGAGGAGAAACATTTTTACGCAGCGAGTAGTTATGATCTGAAATGTGTTGCCTGAAAGGGTGGTGGAAGCAGATTCAATCGTGGCTTTCAAAAAGGAATTGGATAAATACTTGAAGGGAAAAAATTTGCAGGGCTGCAGAGAAAGAGCAGGGGAATGGGACTAACTGGAATGCTCTTACAAAGAGCCGACAGGGGCTTGATGGGCCGAATGGCCTCCTTCTATGCTGTAACGATTCTATAAAATTTATGCATTTTTAAACACGCCACATGAGCATTATAACAAACAGCTGAAAGAGGCTCCATGAATCAGCAAGTGTTGACAACACTGAATGAAATACTGAAACCATTCTGAGCACTATCCGTTACGGCAATTTTAACATTATTTTTGCAGTGAGCTTTTGTCATGACCTCTGGTCGTGGTTTCCCATGCTGACCTTGCCCTGACCTCACAAGCACCACCACCACAGTAAAACCTGATTCTGTTTTCAGGCTTATTTTTATTTACTACTCTCTGAGCATAGAGTTTCAAGTATCCAAAAGAGATGATTCTGGTTTCTTCAGTTTCAAAAATAGCTATAAAGTATAGAGTGATTAGCCTGGGCACATCCAACTCTTGCTCTGAAGCAAAAGATGCAATTAAAAACTCTCCATTACCGTATATTTATACCTAACTCACTTTGCATAGGATTTCCAGATGCAGCTTTGGTGCTTTCGCCAAATTGCTGGTTACATAATGACATATATTTTCACTCCCTCTAATTATCACATTCTTGAGATCTTCATTTTTAGCAGAGGTCGGGGAATTTTGTCCAGACAGGGGTTGATACGCCTTTGACCTTCTCGACAACTTGTTTTTATTTCCAAATATAAGTTAGTTGTCATTTACTGTAAACGCCACATGCATATTTACGTGTGTGTGCTGGAATCAGCCTGAACAACTTGCATTTAAACATTGCTGTTAATTTTTCAAACGTCCCACAGCGCTTTACAGAGAAATAACAAGAAGAATGGACAAATGCTAGGACAGGTTGAAAAGATGGGTTTTGAGAAGGTTTTTAAGAGGACAGAGAAGTAAAATTAGAAAGGCAGAGGGGTTTAGGGAGGGAGTTCCAGAGAGTGGGGCTGAGGTGACTGAAGATTTTGCCACCAATGGTCGGGCAAAGCAAAGTTAGGGGGGGGAGGTTGCACAGGGGACCACAGCTAGAGGACCAAAGGGTGCATGGGGAATGTAAGACTGTAGAGGAGGTTGCAGAAATAGGGAGGAATGAGGCTGTGGACAAGCTTGAAGATGAGGACAAGGATTTTGAATTGGGTGCATTGGTGGACAGGGAACCAGTGAAGGACATCAGGGACAGGGGTGATGGGTGAGTAGGACTTAGTGAGGGACAGAATACAAGCAGCTGCATTACAAGACCAGCAAAAAGAGCAGTAGAGTAGCTTTATTTTTGAATAACAAAGACATTGAATCTTGTGACTGTGGGCTATGAGTGTTTCACAGCAGGTGGAAAGAATGCAATATTGTAATAAGACATCTTTTAACTTCCTACCAGGTTCTCCCATAGGAGTTATGTTTATTGCACCTGGCGTTACTCCATGGAAAACAACACTACCTGGTGTGGAGAACGGAGCTAACAACCCAGGGATTCGGATATTTGAGTATGATACGAATACATTGGAAGTCCAGGTAAGAGGGATCCATGCCCGCTACAGTAAATATGCTAGCTCACTCATAAATATGCGCACACTCAGAGGCCGAGCTACAAACCATCGTCGACGCATTCACCGAGGCGTATGAGAGAATGGGCCTCAGGCTAAACATCTGGAAAACAAAGGTCCTCTACCAGCCTGCTCCTGCCACACAACACTGTCCCCCGACTATCAAGATCCACGGTGAGCCTCTGGACAGCGTGGATCACTTCCCATACCTCGGGAGCCTCCTCTCGGCACGAGCAGACATCGACGATGGAATTCAACATCGACTCCAATGCGCCAGTGTAGCTTTCGGACACCTGAGGAACAGAGTGTTCGAAGACCGAGACCTCAAATCCAGCACCAAGCTCATGGTCTACAGAGCAGTCGTGGTCCTCGCCCTCCTGTACGCATCAGAAACATGGACAATGTACAGCAGACACCTCAAATCCCTGGAGAGATATCAACAACGTTGCGTCCACAAAATCCTGCAAATCCACTGGCAGGATAGGCGTACCAACATGAGCATTCTCTCCCAGGCTAACATCCCCAGTATCGAGGCACTGGTCACGCTCAACCAGCTGTGATGGGCGGGCCACATTGTCCGTATGCCCAACACAAGATTCCCTAAACAAGTGCTCTACTCCGATTTCCGCAATGGCAGGCGATCACTAGGAGGGCAGAGGAAACGCTATAAGGACACTCTCAAAGCCTCCCTAAAAAAATGCAACATCCCCACCGACACATGGGAATCGCTTGCCCTAGAACACCCAAACTGGAGAAGAAGCATCCGCGAAGGCGTCAATCACCTCGAGCGTCACCATGTGGAGCACGTGGAGGCCAAGCGTAAGCAGCGGAAAGAGCGCGCAGAATCCAGAGAGTCTCACCCACCCGCCTTATTAAACACTACCTGCCCCATTTGTGGCAGAGTCTGAGGCTCCAGGTTTGGACTATTCAGCCACCCTCTCGGAGTGAAAGCAAGTCATCCTCGACCCTGAGGGACTGCCAAAGAAGAAAAACATGCCAGCACTTCATAATTTTGTAGATACACTTAAGATGCTTGCTTCATGTCTTCTTCTGATGCCCTAACGGGTAAAAGTGCCACACAGTACAGCACTAACTCATTCAGACCAGTAGGTCCAAGATTTGATTCCTTGTCTATGCGATGTCAGCTGAAGTGGAATGTAACAATTGACCACAGTATCCTCGGCTAGGGAGGGTGGAAAAAAATCAATTAAGGGTCTCTGCTCCCAACTGGTCAAGTGATTGTTGGATACTGCACATGTGATGTCTATACTCATGTGAAGAATGGCCACTTGAGCAAAGTATTGGACAGCTGTCAGTACCTGTGGAACCATATCTCAGCAAGCCTGAAACCAATGCCTTCAGGAGAGAGGGGAAAACTTGGGGGGTGGGAGGGGAGAGGAGGGAATGCTTGCTTTATAAAATAGGGATTCAAATGTTGGGCAATACTTGCACAGATATTTACTCAACCTTGTCCATTAACACTTTGGGGAAAACCTGATCCAACTCTGCCGATGTGCAGTGAGTTTCATTTGACCAACTCACAGTGCAGCATTGTTGTCTCAAGATGCATCAAGCCTCCAGGACTCCTAACTTGTTCAGACCGAAATGAATGGTTAGCAATAATGATGCAGAGTGAGTCTGCTTTAGGCTCTATGTAGGACTTGGTATTGCTGGGAATGAGTCATCATTCAACACCATTTCATTGACTAGACTCCACTTCCTGTTAAAACTGGATGTACCTCAAATCTGTATTTAGTCTTCACTTAGTTTTTAATAGTTTTATGTTTGTGTCACACTGAACTGTAATTATTTAAGATTCAATTTCCTCTTCCAAGGGGAGGTATTTTCATTCCAAACAAGAAATAAACCCCTTTCTTTAATGAAATGAATGATTCCTCCATTCCATGTGTTACTATGGTCGTCTACAATTTTCTAGCCATACTGAGAGGGAAGTAGTTTGGATTTCTCAAACTAAATGCGGGAAATGCACATTTTAATATCTAATCTTTGTCATAAAAGAATCTGGGGAAGCACGTCTTCCAAGACAACGAATAAATTGCACTTTTGTTTCTGAGACCCTGTCATGATACACTACATTTGATAGAGTGAGCTCCTCTGTTTGCTATTGTATTTATTTTTTTAATGGAACAGCTCATTGGAACAAAATATATAGTTAACATTTTAATTATTTATTTGCATATTTAAGCACTCACTGCGATTTGATTTTATGGTGTGTTACTTAACACTTAGATCCACCACTACCATAATAATCTCTGACTTTCCTTTAGGATATGGTGACGTACTACTTCAATTTAAGCCATGCCAACACAGTGGCTCCACGGTGGCAATTGGAGTACCGTTTAACAGAGGCATTCAAAGTTCCAGATGGTACGGTTCGATCTATGCAAATGACACTGGATAAGTTATACAATGACAACTACTACCTACAGAAATATTATAAATATAATTCCATAAACTATGATTTAACTGAATGTGACAGGAACTGCAGAATTGATCAGATTTGTGCAATCAAAGAAGTTGATTTTGTTAAATATGGTGAGTGTGTACAAAGAGAGAGCTCTTCTTCCATTCTTATTGCTCAAGTGCCTCTTATTTCATCACTGCTGCTTTCCATCCTATTTCTTCAATTCTAGGATATCCCAGATCTATAGACACGTGCCAGAGTATAAGGATGACAGGCATTGTTTAATGTACAATTTGAGAGTGACAATAATAGTACTTCAAAATCCACGTTTTTCAGTACGGCTACTCTAGCTTTGGTCCCCATCAAAGCTAAAACAGAATAATCTATTTAATCCTTTGACTTTTGTTCATGTATGATCGTGTAACTAAAGGTTATTGAGAAGAAAGTAAAATTGAAAAATGCAACTAAGCGGCATCTGTCTCAGCCAGTCAGTGTTGAAAATTAACTTCCTTGGCACTCCTCCGAAGACAACCAACTTTATGGCATGACTGAAATCTTCAAATCTCTATAATGGTTCCAGTTTCAGAATGAATTTGCTTAGTTGGACGTAAGGAACTTAATAATGATTGGTAGAGCATGCGTTGGAAATATTCACTTGTCAAAGTTATACATTGCCAATTCGTGTATGCAATCTTACCACGATTGATGACAAACTCACCACACAGAGGCTAAGTCATGCTATTCAAGGGAATAGGGAAGCTAGTTCGTGGTAAAGCAAGGGTGTGAAACAAGGAGGGGCAAAATGGATATTACCTTAAAAGGATTTCAGCAAAAGAGGTTGTCAAGTTGCCAAAAGACCTGGTCAAAAGTGTTAAACTTATCCTCTTACTGACAGCTGAAGTGTAAGCAACATTTGAGATCAGGTTCAAACACAAACCTCCCAAGTATGGCTCTAGTGTTCCAGCTACAAGTAGGATGCAGAGCAATTGGGTTTTGTTTGATTAAAGCCCCTCTGATTATTCTGGAGAGATTGTCAAGTGCCTGAATTACCAATCGCATTACAGTCGATGCTCCCTGGAATTCTCTTCACCGTAAGTTTTTTAAAAAATTATGTACAGAATAATAACATGAAAACAAAGTGAACTCTTCTGTTTAATAAATATTACACATCTGATTAAAAAGCCATTGGTCAACATTGATAGTTTCTTTGTATATTGGCTGAACTGAAAATGTGGTGGGTGGAACAGCTCTGGTCTATGAATAGAGAGCTTCAAAATCAATTTTTGCTAATTCCCACCAATAAAGTCACAGATTTTTTTTCAGTTATGGGGAAACAGCTAAATACAGATATTTTAAAACCAATTCTGATCTGCAAAAAGATGAATTCTCGCCATTCTTAGTGAATCCCAAAATGTGTCTGTGTTGCTTTAATGATGTAATACACATGTTGTGTAAGGACATGTGTAAGCAACATGCATGATGACATCACGAACATGATGTGTGCACGTCCTGGGACCCAACTTCAGACCAAATGATGTCAGGGAGGTAACTTAAGGTAAACCCCTTAAGCACTTGAGGAGTTTGAGAGAGAGTTTAAGTCCTGTCTCATATCTACCACACCTGATCTGTGGTGCCAAAAGGAAAATGAAGGTGGTATTCAAGAGGCAACAAAATTCAATAGGCTTGCACATTTACTGGGCTGATTACTGCCACCCATACATCAGCCTGAAGTACACCATTGATCAACATCCATGATACTCAGCTAAGCAAGGTTCTTTTTTTATTCGTTCATGGGATGTGGGCGTCACTGGCGAGGCCGGCATTTATTGCCCGAATTGCCCTTGAGAAGGTGGTGGTGAGCCGCCTTCTTGAACCGCTGCAGTCCGTGTGGTGACGGTTCTCCCACAGTGCTGTTAGGTAGGGAGTTCCAGGATTTTGACCCAGCGACGATGAAGGAACGGCGATATATTTCCAAGTCGGGATGGTGTGTGACTTGGAAGGGAACGTGCAGATGGTGTTGTTCCTATGTGCCTGCTGCCATTGTCCTTCTAGGTGGTAGAGGTCGCAGGTTTGGGAGGTGCTGTCGAAGAAGCCTTGGCGATTTGCTGCAATGCATCCTGTGGATGGTACACACTGCAGCCACTGTGCGCCGGAGGTGAAGGGAGTGAATGTTTAGGGTGGTGGATGGGGTGCCAATCAAGCGGGCTGCTTTGTCCTGGATGGTGTCGAGCTTCTTGAGTGTTGTTGGAGCTGCACTCATCCAGGCAAGTGGAGAGTATTCCATCACACTCCTGACTTGTGCCTTGTAGATGGTGGAAAGGCTTTGGGGAGTCAGGAAGTGAGTCACTCGCCGCAGAATACCCAGCCTCTGACCTGCTCTTGCAGCCACAGTATTTATATGGCTGGTCCAGTTAAGTTTCTGGTCAATGGTGACCACCAGGATGTTGATGGTGGGGGATTCGGCGATGGTAATGCCATTGAATGTCAAGGGGAGGTGGTTCGACTCTCTCTTGTTGGAGGTGGTCATTGCCTGGCACTTGTCTGGCGTGAATGTTACTTGCCACTTATCAGCCCAAGCCTGGATGTTGTCCAGGTCTTGCTGCATGCGGGCATGGACAGCTTCATTATCTGAGGGGTTGCGAATGGAACTGAACACTGTGCAATCATCAGCGAGGCCCATTTCTGACCTTATGATGCAGGGAAGGTCATTGATGAAGCAGTTAAAGATGGTTGGGCTGAGGACACTGCCCTGAGGAACTCCTGCAGCAATATCCTGGGGCTGAGATGATTGGCCTCCAACAACCACTACCATCTTCCTTTGCGCTAGGTATGACTCCAGCCACTGGAGAGCTTTCCCCCTAATTCCCATTGACTTCAATTTTACTAGGGCTCCTTGGTGCCTCACTCATTCAAATGCTGCCTTGATGTCAAGGGCAGTCACTCTCACCTCACCTCTGGAATTCAGCTCTTTTGTCCATGTTTGGACCAAGGCTGTAATGAGGTCTGGAGCCGAGTGGTCCTGGCGGAACCCAAACTGAGCATCGGTGAGCAGGTTATTGGTGAGTAAGTGCCGCTTGATAGCACTGTCGATGACACCTTCCATCACTTTGCTGATGATTGAGAGTAGACTGATGGGGCGGTAATTGGCCGGATTGGATTTGTCCTGCTTTTTGTGGACAGGACATACCTGGGCAATTTTCCACATTGTCGGATAGATGCCAGTGTTGTAGCTGTACTGGAAGAGTTTGGCTAGAGACGCGGCTAGTTCTGGAGCACAAGTCTTCAGCACTATAGCCGGGATGTTGTTGGGGCCCATAGCCTTTGCTGTATCCGGTGCACTCAGCCATTTCTTAATATCACGTGGAGTGAATCGAATTGGCTGAAGACTGGCTTCTGTGATGGTGGGGATATCGGGAGGAGGCCGAGATGGATCATCCACTCGGCATTTCTGGCTGAAGATAGTTACAAACGCTTCAGCCTTGTCTTTTGCACTCACGTGCTGGACTCTGCCATCATTGAGGATGGGGATGTTTACAGAGCCTCCTCCTCCCGTTAGTTGTTTAATTGTCCACCAGCATTCATGACTGGATGTGGCAGGACTGCAGAGCTTTGATCTGATCTGTTGGTTGTGGAATCGTTTAGCTCTGGCTATAGTATGTTGCTTCCGCTGTTTAGCATGCATGTAGTCCTGAATTGTAGCTTCACCAGGTTGGCACCTCATTTTTAGGTACGCCTGGTGCTGCTCCTGGCATGCTCTTCTACACTCCTCATTGAACCAGGGTTGATCTCTGGCTTGTTGGTAATGGTAGCGTGAGGAATATGCCGGGCCATGAGGTTACAGATTGTGCTGGAATACAATTCTGCTGCTGCTGATGTCCTACAACATCTCATGGATGCCCAGTTTTGAGCTGCTAGATCTGTTCTGAATCTACTCCATTTAGCACAGTAGGAGTGCCACACAACACGTTGGATGGTGTCCTCAGTGCGAAGACAGGACTTCGTCTCCACGAAGACTGTGCGGTGGTCACTCCTACCAATACTGTCATGGACAGATGCATCTACAACAGGTAGATTGGTGAGGACAGCAATGATTATGCTGTTAAAGAT
The DNA here is from genome assembly GCF_035084215.1 of Heptranchias perlo. NCBI lineage: Eukaryota > Metazoa > Chordata > Chondrichthyes > Hexanchiformes > Hexanchidae > Heptranchias > Heptranchias perlo. The sequence goes on along the minus strand of NC_090350.1, from coordinate 35,869,873 downwards.
TAGAGGAAGATGGCTAGACGTTTTCTTGTTTGGCATTGCTATTACCTGCTTGTTTAACATAACCAATTACCACCCAATCAGCCACCTCGCAATCATCAGTAATGTGATAGAAGGAGTCATCAATAGTACCAACAAGCAATACCTACTCCCCAATAACCTACCAAATCTCAGGTTAGGTTCCACCAGAACCACTCTGCTCCAAACTTCATCACATCCTTGATCCAGGCATAGATCCAAGAACTGAAGGCCAGAGGAGAGGTGAGAGTAGCTACCCTTACCATCAAGGTAGTTTTCAACTAAGTATGGCATCAAGGAACCCTAGCAAAACTGAGGTCAGTGCAGGACAATGACCTTCCCTCTGTGATGGAGGAGTGAGGGATGTACCAGGCTATGAGGTTACAGTTTGTGGTGGTATAAAATTCTGCTGGCTAGATTTGGCTGCTAGATCGGTCCTTGGTTTGTCCCAAGGCAGTGTGTCTTTTACAAGCCTTGTGAAACAATGATATGCTTGAAAACAAAGTGTACAAAATGAAGTATATCTGAAAAGCCTAGATAATGACTACAGCGGACGACAAAATGGATACACTGCATACAATGACCACAATATATAATTCATAGCAAATACTGAAAAATAAATCTTATCAACAATTTCATATTTGAAAAACTTTAAAATATTTGTGCTTCAAGAATCTATGGTGGTCATGTGCCACTTTAAATATATATTTTCAGTCAACACAGTCCATCCACAAATAGTGTAAATGTATTTTACTGTTAAAATAATTTAACATGGAAACTTGTATTGCATTGCAGCACGTTTATATACTTTTATGATACTCAAAATAAAACTAGATTTTCTCCGACTATGTACTGGGTTTTTAGTCTCTCGCTTGTTCCGTTTTTGATACTAAAACTAGTTGTTGTAACTCCAGCATGAGGAGGCTTCAGAAGAGAAGCGAGGGGGAAAATTGCTTTGGCCTCCCAGAAAACAAACTCCCTGTGCACTGAAGAATCTGAAAGCAGAGCTGTCAGCGTCAGGGAAAGATGAAGGGCGAGCTTGATAATCAAAAGGAGTGAGAGAGGTGGCCAATTCACTTAAACATGGGATGACATTCCCCCTTTCACTAACTTTGTTGGAAAACGTTAATATGAGTGCAAAATGGGAAACCCCTTTTTTCACTCGTGCTAAAAAAGGAGGGATTTCACCTCTCGGAGCTGTATGTGTGTGTGTTTTTTTTTAAAAGAGTTTTTTTTTGGTATAAACATGCTAACATGTTTATACCAAAAAACAGTGAGATGACATACAGCAAAAGGCACCGAGCCACTCTGAGCAGTGGAGCTTTTCTTGGAGTGAGGAACACTAGAGGGTGCCACTGAAGAGTGCAGAAAAGCTATGTTCACTCTTGTTTGATTTCATTTCCTTATCACATACCACATATATTTTTTAAAAAATTCCTCCTGGAAACATAGAAATTAAAGCAATTGAACTCAGCTGGAGGCAAAATGAAACAACATGCGATCCAGGGAGTGCGGGGAGGGAAGATGCAGAGTGTTGGGCTTGCAGTAACAGCCACGACCCAAAGCGGAGCGAAAAGTTTCCAAGTTCAATTAAGAGACGAGCTGATTGGTAAATGACGACAAACTTTTTTTTTTAAAAACACTGTTTTATTCCGAATATGGCTTCGGGCGATGAGTTTCGTTTCTCTGTGGTTGATCTGATCTTCATCTGGCTCGGTCTGGCCACTTTTCTCATCGACGTTGGGACCGATGTCTGGGTCGTGGTCTCCTTCTTCTTGGCAGGAGATTATTTCTGGGGCGGCACCGTGTTATTTCTGGTGCTCCTTTGCTCGGCGGTGGTTCAGCTGTTCAGCTGGTGCTGGTTTGTTGGAGATCAAGACGAGCTAAAGAGACTTTCCAGTTCCGTACGTCTCCCAGAATTGAAGACCCCCGGGGGAGGAGACCGTGGTATGGGGTTGTTACACTGGCTGCAACTGGGATTCCTGGTCAGGTCAGTACCTCAACAACAACAACTTGCATTTATGTAGCGCCTTTAACCTAGTAAAACGTCCCAAGACGCTGCACAGGAGCTTTATCAAAAAAAAAAATTGACATGGAGCCACATAAGAAGATATTAGGTCAAGTGACCAAAAGCTTGGGCAAAGAGGTAGGTTTCAAGGAGTTTCTTAAAGGAGGAGAGAGTGTGAGGTTTAGGGAGGGAATTCCAGTGTGATTAAAATCAGGGATGCCCAAGAGGCAAGAATGGGAGGAGTGCAGAAATCTCGGAGGGTCGTAGGGCTGGAGGAGGTTACAGGGATAGGAAGGGTCAAGGCCATGGGAGGGATTTGAAAACAAGGATGGGAATTTTGAAATTGAGGCATTCCTGGACCGGGAGCCAATACAGGTCGACGAGCACAGGGGTGACGGGTGAACGAGACTTGGTGCGAGTTAGGATACGGGCAGCAGAGTTTTGGATGAACTCAAGTTTATGGAGGGTGGAAAATGGAAAGCCGGCCAGGAAAGCATGGGAATAGTCAAGTCTAGAGGTAACAAAGGGTTTCAGCAGCAGATGAGCAGAGGTAGGGGTGGAGACGGGTGATATTACGGAGGTGAAGTAGGCGGTCTTGGTGATGGAGCAGATATGGAGTTGGAAGCTCATCTCAGGGTCAAATAGGATGCAAAGGTTGCGAACGATCTGGTTCAGCCTTAGACAGTGGCCAGCGGTGGGGATCGAAGACAATAGCTTCGGCCGTCCCAATATTTAGTTGGAAGAAATTTTTGCTCATCCAGTACTGGATGTTGGACAAGCAGTGTGACAAATCAGAGACAGCGGAGGGGTCGAGAGAGGTGGTGGTGAGGTCGAACTGGGTGCCGTCAGTGTACATGTGGAACCTGATTGGTGACATCATTCAAAAACCTAAGGGCAGCATCAGGGGCGGATACAGACAGAGTAAAAGAGGCAGAGAGAACAAATTGGGCATCAGGGCAGCACCATAACATATGGGGAAAGAGGGTCAGCACTAGTTCGAAACAGAGGGAGAAAAAGCCTGTTGCAAAAGACAGGAGGCAGGGGGAAGAGAGACATAACCCAAGGGGGAAGAAAAAGAATAAGGCAGGGAGGGACTGGTGAAAAAAGAAATGGGCAGAGAAAGAGAGAGAGACATGGACAAAGTATGGGAAAGCAGGAATTAAAAAGAGGGAGGGGGTTTTGAGACAGAATGGGACCAAGGAGGCTGGGGTAGTGAAATACTACATTGGGGGAGAGGAAAGAATTAGGAACATCAGATGGCTCAGGGGGTAGCTAAAACTCAGTGGCCCCAAATTTGATCTGTTGAGTTCGCTGGTCTCAGCTGGGGTGATGTGCTACCATTGGCCTCACCATCCCTGGGTTAAAGGGGGTGGGTGGCAGCTTTAACAAAGGGTTGCTCTTTCTTGATCAATCCAAGTGACCCTTGCTGGAGGTGCACATGTTGTGAGGCCAGCACTGGGCTTGGCTGTGATGCCTCATCTGTGAGGGAATAGTCTACTGACATTCACTATCTTAGAATAATGGCCACTTGGACGAGATACTGGGGGCTTCCTGGCACCTGTGGAAAGTACCCCAGCCATGAGTTAATGGTCCCAGGAGAAAAGGAGGGAAAAAGCGGCAAAATTGGTGAAAAAAGTACATTCAAATAGATACATAAGATATCTTTTGTTGACCAGAAAGGATGGGAAACAAAGACTGGTTTCACATTCGCTCCTATAAATCTATAGACGACCGATAACAGTTACACAAAGACGACAATTCATTTATCTCACTTGATTCAACTTTTTGGTAGAAACTGTCACCTATCACAATGCGTCTCACTGTAAACAAGTAACACCAGTTCCATTAATTTAAATGGAGCTGCGTTTGCATTATCATTATTGTGCGTTTCTTCCTGGCTGTGACCCCCGTCCTTCCCACTCATTTTGTTCCACTCTCTCTCTTCCCCTTTCCATCTGTGTCTCTCCATTTCCTTTTAACAATACTATTACACCCGTCCAGGCAGCAGATTTAAGCCAGTTCTTATCAACTTCATAATGTAAATAATTCTAGAATGTAAATAATTCGAGAACACACCCTGGGACAGTTGTGCAGTAATGTATCCAGACATTTATTGCCCTTTGAGTGAAGATGTTCCAAATATAGTTATTAGATTTACTTTTCACTAGTTTAAATTAACATTCCCTGGTCCTACTCCCTTAGGTTACTTTAAAAGTAATATTCTAGGATTGTCTTAACTGTACCATTCAATATTTTACCTTGATATGGTCCCCAGTCTTTCTACATGGTGGAGCTTGAGACTGTGTTCTTGGCAGTCAGCTACAGGGTTTATTGGCAGTGGTGGCCCCGTCTGCCCTTTCAGGTGGACCTGAAAGATCTCGTGGCACTATTTCAAAGAGCAGGGGAGTTCGTTCCAGCGTCCTGGCTAATATTTAATCCCTCAATCAACATCACTGAAACAGATAATCTGGTCAGTTATCTCATTTTTGGGACCTTGCTGTGCGCAATTTGACTGCCATGTTTCCTACATTACAACAGTGACTACATTTCAAAAATACTTAATTGGCGGTAAAGTGCTTTAGGATGTCCTGAGTTTGTGAAAGGCGCTAAATAAACAGAAGTTCTTTTTCTTTAAGACAAGGCTGCCCAAAGATGGGTTGTAATTTATCAGAAGAAGAAACTTATTCAAAGGGAAACTTGCCATTCAGTTGTATAGAATTGCATTACTTTGGAGGTGGTGTAGAGAACGGCCACAAGGCTGATCCCTACTGTTAGAAGATTGAAAGGAGGCTACAAGATATTTAACAGTACAGAAAAGGTACACTATATTAATTTAGGACTGAAGTCAAAGTTCGTCACACAAAGTGATTAACATCTGGGCCAGGTTTTGAGTAAAGGTGAAGATATAGGAATAATTTAAGAAATAGTTGGATGCTGCAATAAGGAACTGTAGGTTTTTCTAGATTGATGAATGAGGATAAGCTGATTGACCTTCCTCACCAATATCTAGAGACCTACACAACAGAAGGTGAAAGATGCACCAGGTTGTTAATTTATCAATTTAATTTTGTTCCATTCAGGTACGTAGCAGCACTGGAGCTGGGATTCCAAGTGTACAAAGGAAAGGACACCACGGGCTTCCAGTATGCCATTTATCTGGTCAGCGATATCAGCATGTTACGACTCTTCGAGACCATTTTTGAAAGCGCTCCTCAACTCACACTTATGCTGTACATCATTATCCAGAAGAACCGGGTGGAGCTTTACCAGTGTAAGTGCTAAGTGCTGCAGTAAGCAGGTCAAAACTTCCCTCACCCGCCTTTTTGTGAAACAGAAACCTTAAGAGGGCAACTGTATATCAGTTGCACAACCAAGAACAAGTCAACAGCATTTTGTTAATTTTTTTTGTAAAACGATATTAAGGTTGTAATGATTCTAAAAAGCAGCTTTATATAATTGCATCTTTCAAAACCAGTTTGATCCAACAGGCCCATAGTAAGTATCCACTTGAATGGATATTCAAAAATAGCCAGTAGCATGAGCTGTGCAAATTGAAAGCCTTAATGAACCAGTTAACTTGATTGGGGGGGGGGGGGACCAGGACCTTGGAGCTAACCTCCTGAGAATGGACATAGAATTCTGTTTGAGGGCACAAGTTGTGCTTTCTATTCACAAGGGAGATCCTAGCGAGACCAGAAACTGAGAAATCTCGCTGATATGGATAGCTGTTAAGTGACATATTTATTGGAATTCATGCACGCACAAAACGGGCAAAGCGCACTTTGGAATTCGAGTTTTCTTTAGCAGGCTTTGTTTTAATTTTTTTTTCTGATGTCACCTCATTTTTAAGTTCACTTTAGTTAAGAGACCCCTAATTGTAAATTCTATTGAATTGTATTTTACCGTTGGTGTTTCAGTTCTCATTTTGCATTGTGTTCTCATTTTGTTATATTTCTGTGTTACAATTGCCTTTAAAAACCCACCAGTACGTCCCCTCCTTCCGTCTGTCATTGACTACACACCCCGCTGTGCACTGGCCTCCCGCAACTTACTTGTCCCAAAGGGATCCCGATCAGCCCCTCACTATGGTCGACGTCAGAGCACAACAGGGATTTCAAAGGATTTCAAGATTCTATGGTAAAATGGAAACCCCACCCTTTGCAGTTCTCACTTGGTGCCATTGACTGACATAAATGGGAGAGCGAAATTCCATTTAAAGGAAGACAGCTACCTAAAGCACATGACAAATTAAAACTCGCACAGGAACTCTTGCATCAAAAACCTGACAACAGTTACTCAACACAGATTTGCTTCCACATATAAAAACACAATACTTCACTTTTCAGACCAATCTCTTTCATAATAGACATAACTAAATCTTTTGAGAACTACACCACTGCTGTTTTCCCACAGTTTTGTAACTATTTTAAAAAGTTCGACACTTCCCCTGCCCACTCCTTCGCAAAATCATCATCTCTCCTTTCCTGAGGGTTTTGTTACCGGAGATCAGTTCCAAGGAGCCCAGTTCTTCTCTCATGTCCTTCACATGGAAGCCCAGAAACATTGTCAGCAGGCTATATGACTGTGAGGCATCATAGCCAAAACCAGTCCTATCCTCACACGCAAACATTTTCCAACAAGAGTCGCTGGATGATGATCCCCAGCTAATTTGCCCCCTCCTTCCACCAACAGGGAGAAAGAGAAGAGAACGTTAGGTGAAAAATAAGTGATTCATATACTCAGAGCTCCATAACTTTGTTCTTCCTTAAGTGAACAGGGGTTCTTTTAGTGACATTTGTAACTTAAGTAAATGCGTAACAGGTTAGGGGCTGATGAAATGGTACTTGGAGGCTGGTTTCTTAGTGAAATTGCACAATAGTAGACTCCTTGTGCACATTATATAGTAATTGTCAAGTATTTGATAAACTAAAAATTTTACTCTTATGGTTGAAATAGTACTATTCCCTTTAAAGGGGTTATCTTGTGAATCAGAGTATGGCAGTTTTTCAAAACAAATCTTAGTCTCTATTAAATGAAATGTTTAAGCAAGAAAGTGTGATGAACCTTTCCGTGCATCCTCCACTCACTAGATATTGTTCCAATTTCCACAGATTTCTCCATTGTGGCCTCTTTTCTCTCCATTGCCTGGGCAGTCCTGGATTTTCACCAGTCCCTACGCACGTCTCTTTCTGACAAAATGCGCCTTAGATTCAAGTCCGCGGTGTCTTATTTCCTGTGTAACCTGCTGCTCATCTGTCCCAGGATTGTCAGCATTGCCCTGTTTGCAACCATATTCAGACACTATGCCCTCTTGCACTTTGCTCTCATTTGGCTGCCCATGTTCTTTTGGGCATGGCAGCAAGGCACAACCTTCATGAACAGCCTTCCCGAAGAGGTCTTCTACAGGGGTACAGTGGCAGTGATCTTGTATTTCATCTGGCTTAATATTTCTGAGGGGAAAACGAAAATCAGACAGATTATCTATCACTCATTCATGGTAGTTGATTGCGGGATTTTAGTTGGATCTTGGTGGCTCTATAGAGACCCAGTTTTAACTGCTGCCTACACGTTACAACTCCTTATTGCTATACCATCATCATATTTTGTTGGCATAATCATAAAGTACATTTATTACAAGTATCTTCATCCCACTGTCACAACACACCGCGCGCTAACAACTGATGAAACAGACAGCTTACAAGAGGATGGATTCCGATCGATTTGCGAGAGCAGACCTTTGATAAACAAGAGGATGAAAATACTTTCCAACAGTTTTTACTCTCCTAAACCTGAGGAAAACAGACTCGACTCTAAAATAGAGGAAACTAAAATCTAAAGCAAAGATCCAACATTCCGTTGAATGTCGATTTACACAAAGGTTTTTGCTCTGCCTTGAAGCTTTATGTTGGATTTACTTCAGGTCAAAATGCACTATGGGGGCACATTTCAGTTGGAATGCATACAGCAGGAGCAGATCTTTATATTTAAATAATGTGTGTTTACATTTCCCCCTTTTCTCCTGCCATTCTCAGGTGAGCCTACACAATGGGTGCCAGCAGACAATTCAACCACAGAGGGCATTGCAGCAGAGCCTCATCCATCTTACATGGGGGATCAGCCCTCCCCCCACCCCCTTTTAGCCCGGGCACTGGGGCCACTTGTAGCATCCCTACTGCTCTCTCAGTTAGCTCAGGTCTTCTGGAGTTAAAAATATCTAACTCATTCCCTAGGGACAACCTAAACCTGATAGTAAACAGTGTGGAAATCTGATCATGTGGTTCACAGCTTAGGTCAAATATTCAATTGGAAGACACAACATTCATGTTCTGCACTGGTAGGACAAAGGAATACTCTTGGCTGCTTGTTCAAAAGTGAAAATTACCTGCCATATGGTTGAGTAAGCCTATTTTCTTGTAATACTTCACCTTTGTTAATTGTTTTGAAGATTAGCTTATATTATACATTGACACAGTCTAGCCATTAAATAACTCTATAATGGCCAATTTCTGAGTTATTTAATAACCCATTTAATTAAAATCAGCATCCAAGAATGAAGATGCTAACTTTGAGTCAATGAAGGGGAGCTCCTCTGATGATTACCTAGTGTGGTCTAAGCCAACAGACCAAGAAAAATTACACAGAAATTACAACACAGAAATAGGCCATTAGGCCAAACCGCATGAGCAGTAACCCATGTGCCCTTACCCTATTTCCATATCCCTTTATTCTCCTTTCCTTCAATCACCTATCTAACCTATTCTTAAATATTGACATGATCTCTGCTTCAATCATTAACTCTGGTGATGCATGCTGTAGAATCACAACCCTCTAAACAGAAAAACATTTCTCCTGCTCTCTGTCCTAAATCTCTTGCATCTATGCCCCCTCAATCACTGGAAACAATCAGTTTCTATCTACCCTGTTCAGTCCCTTCATAATCTTATGAAATCACCCCTTAATCTTCTCTGTTCTAATGAAAATGGCCCCAGTTTTTCAAGTCATCTTCTTATTTGTATTAACTCATACCAGGCAGCATCCTAGTGAATCTGTGCTGTTCCCTCTCTATTGCCTCAACATCCTTTCCATAGTGTGGAGCCCAAAACTGCACATAGACTTTTATATCTACCTCTCGCCATGAAACCTGTCATTGCATTATCTTTTTTAATGGCATCATGCACTTAATGAACAAACTTGGATTTTTATGGTATCTTTCATAATGCCAGGATGCCCTAAAGCGCTTCACAGTCAATGAAATACTTTTGAAGTTCAGTCACTGTTACGATGGTGGAAGATGCAGTAGCTGATTTGCACACAGCAAAATCCCACAAACAGCAATGAAATAAATGACCAGAAAATCTGTTTTAGTGATGTTGGTTGAGGGATAAATGTTTGCCAGGATAGCAAGGAATGTTGATACTAAATTAGGGGTCATGGCAAACTGTGAGTAAGAATGCAGGTGATTGCAGGAAGATATAGACAGGTTAGCAGAATGGGCACATAGGCGGCAAATGCAGTTTAATATAGACAAATTTTGAGTAGCAATTTTAGGAAAAAGAACAGTGGAAGGAACTATGCCGTAAATGGCAAAGACTCTTAGCAGACTGAAGAAACAGAGCGCTATGCATGCAGGTACATAGATCTTTAAAAGGTGGGAGTGAATGTAAACAAGGTCATAAAAAGGCAAGTGGAATTTTGGGTTTTAGAATTGGGGTACAGAACATAACAGCAAAAATGTGATGTCACATTGGTTAGGCCACAAATGTCCTTTAATGTCTTGTGAACCTGAATCCACAAATCCCTCTGATGATCCACACTTCTATGATTCTATTGCAGGCAATTGGGACTAGCTTAGTGGTATAAACTGGGCGACATGGACATGTTGGGCCGAAGGGCCTGTTTCCATGTTGTAAACTTCTATGATTCTATCCAGCTTTCCCCAATTCAAAATAAAAAAATTTTTTTAAACGTACCACCTCACATACTGACAGAATTCCATCTGCCCATTGCACCATCTTATCAATATCGTCTTGCAGCTTCCCTTGGTCCTCAGAATTATTTACTATGCCTATTTCAGTATCATCTGCAAATTGACACTACTTCCTCTAGTCCTACATTCAAATTATTGATATACGCAGTGAACAGAAGCAGTCTTAGAACAGAACCCTGTGGGACACCGCTACCTACTTCCAACCACACAAGAAACTGCCCTTAACTTCTCACTTTTTCCACATTTTTAACCAGTTTTTAATCTAATACGCTACAGTTTCCCTAATTCCATGCCCCTTGATCTTCTCCAAGTTTCCTGTGTAGTACTTTTTCAAAGGCTTTCTGAAAATCCACGTACAACCACATCCACTGCAATTGCCCCATCCACCATATAAGTTACATCCTCAAAGTTCCCAGGTTCGATCCCTAGTTGGTGCTGAGTTAGCTGAGCTCAGTTGGAAAAGCACACAAATTGGCCTCAGTAACTCTGGGCCAAGCAGATGGGAAAAACATACTAATCAGCCAGGGCTCTCACTCTCAATTGTTAGCCAGTGATCGCTGCTGGAAAATGTATGGATGGATGTTGGACAGGGTTAGGCTGGTTGTTGCCTCCAGGATAGAAACAGGAGAAAATTGAGAGAGAAACTATATTCCTTCTTTAACAAAAAAAAATCAGAGGAGACTGAGCGGCAGAGCGGCTGATGTCAGCTGAGCATGACAGGGTGTGCAAGGCCTGATGTTTCACCGAGTCTTGAGGGCGCATGGCAATGCCCACAGGGGGCATTACTGCTAATATTTAAGAGACTTTTCATCAGCCACATCTCTGAGATTTAAAGTACTTCCCAATAGACATGCCCCTTCCATTTTAGGTAGGCAATGATAGCAATTCTAGAGATTGAAATATGAAATAAAAATAGAACATGTTAGAAATACAGAGGTCAGTCAGCAACTAAGAAAAAGACAGGTTAACGTTTTGAGTGTAACCTTCCATTAGAGCTCATTATGACAAATGCTTAATGTTCCAGATGGGAACAATTTTTCTCTCAGACACTGATTGAGCTGTTGTGTATTTCTCTTTTTATTATAAGCATGTACAACAGTAAGAAAGTTAGAAGATTGTATTTTGTCACGAACTAAAAAATTAGCATAGTACAGTCAGCTATAAACTTTAAGAGTTCAGCAAAAACAATTTTAAAATGTCATCCTTAAATCTGTCATGATGCCCCCAAGAGAGATGTACACATTTCAAGTTACTGATGCAGAGCTGGTACTGTATAATCAGTTACAAAATTAGGCAACTAAATTGGAATGTATTATTCAGTGGGGCTCCCTTGATGGATCAGAGCAAAAATCATCATCTCTCCGCTACAGGGTGGAAAGGTACAAGTCTCAATCCCTGGTTTGTGCTGAGTTAGCTGATCTCAGCCAGGAAAACAGGATAGCACCACAAGTAGCTGCAGCACTCTGGGCTTGGAGTGGGAAAATTGGATGGGGGTTTCTGGCAGTGCCCCGACAGATGAGGAAGAGATCAGGCTGGACTGTGATGTCCTCCATAGTCGGATAGCCTGCCAATAGTCGCAATCAAGACATGCACAAGCAGAACAGCGACTTGAGTGAGGTACAGTGCTGTTAGGAAGGGAGTTCCAGGATTTTGACCCAGCGACGATGAAGGAACGGCGATATATTTGCAAGTCAGGATGGTGTGTGACTTGGAGGGGAACATGCAGGTGGTACTGTTCCCATGTGCCAGCTGCCCTTGTCCTTCTAGGTGGTAGAGGTCACAGGTCTGGGAGGTGTGATCATCTAATTTGGAGAATGTGACAAATGTTTTGCAATGACTGAACAAATGAATAGCCAGTTTACATATGAACAGTAAAATGTTATGATATTCATTCAGGGTCATGTTAACAGATTATGTGCAAATACAGTGGTAAATGGAGTGGGGAATATTTCCTTTATGTATGCTGTGGCAAGTGATACTCTCATTTCTAAAGAATGCATTTATGATTTTGCTACATACTGCATGCAGAGGAAATCGCCCCTTTCTCTCACCAAGGCCACTGAATCCATTTATAGTGACTCCATGTGTTCAGATATTTGACGACCAGTGTATTTGCCATTAGAAGCACAAATACTGAAATTGAAACGTTCTATAGATACAGTAGTTTAAATTAATGGAGACCCTCACTACTTTTCACTCAGAAAATTAAGTATTAGCATTAACTGGACCACAGAAATGTGGTTCTGATTTAGTTAGTTTGAATAGCTGACAATTTGAGATTCATGAAGCATAAATGCGTACTGGGTTTTAGTCTGTGCAGCCCGTGAATGTGCTGGATGCCTCTGAAGTCTGCTTCATTAAACAGCTTCTCATCCCGTACTTAATGTTTCAGCAGGATCAGCTGTTCTTATTTTTATAAATAAATTATATGTATATGTATTTGAAATTTAGCAACTAAATTTCAAAAGTTGTATTTATTCTTTAAATGTATAAGCCATCCAATTAACACAGCAGCCAGATGCCACTGGTAGTTATGATGGCTATTGTGATGCTGTTTGAATCATAGCATTAGTTACGTTAGTTTAGTTTTAGAAGGGGAGATTCAGAAGCTGGATCGATATCTCCACACAGTTCAGGAGGGTGCCGAGTCCTCTGATCGCAGGTGGGTTGGTGCTACAACTAGCCTCAGCACTCTTGGGATGAAGAGAGAACAGCAAGCCACGATTCCTGCTTCAGATTCATCCAGCGAACCCAGAATGTGCACATGTATAGATATCAAGTGGGGAGAGTATTGGGTTCAGCTGGAATTACACTTGCAGTTGAATAGCCGTGTGGCATTCATTGTCCAGGCTCACATTAATGAGGATCAAACTACACACCATCTGCGAGAAAAGCATATCAGCTTTAATAAATAAATGTGACTTTTTGCTATTATTGTGTGCAAGCAGCCACCTAATTTGTACCTCATAATTGGGAGACTATGAAGAGATTAATGTATTCACTATTGAATATTAATAGGAATTGGCATAAGATTAGTAGCATGGCATATGCACAAATTGTAACATGCTACTGGACACCAAAGTAATTATTTTTCAGTCACCATTCAAGAGTGAAGTCATCTCCTGACAGCAACAGAGCTTCATTTGGGACTCAGAAAAACAAAGGCAGAGGGGGAAACTGTTCTTGTAAACAATAAATAGAGAAAAGCATTTTCAGAAAACCATGAAGTCGTCAGAACACTTGCTTTCAAACTTGTGATTTGTAAGAATGCAGATTCATTAGCACTGATGAAAAAGTTGCAGCCAATCTTCATGTACCTACGGTAATGTTTTTTTTAACGCTACTCAAGCAGCTAATGAGACATTTTTTTAAAAATAAGTCACCAAGATAAAGCACCAAGGCCAATCATGCAGGACACAATAAGCATTATAATATTAAAAGTGAAGACAAGGGACAAGGTAGATTTGAATGCAGTGAATTGGAGATCTACTTGGCTTTTAAAAGCTTGAATGTTGGAGAAAGGAGCAAAGTCTTGAGACGAAGATGGTTTGCTCAGGTGAGAGTTTTTGGGAAAGTATGAGTTCAAGTAGGAAACCATTTCTCAATTTCAACACCGAGGAGGTAGAGGAGGAAAATGTAGTATTGTTCAGAGAAGCGATAATCATAGAAACAATCACACATAAGTGGGCATCATGATGCCATCTGTGAAATTGCACACAAGCAACTAGTTGGCACACTGGTCAGCAGCAGTATGTGTCATATCATAGCCTACGCAAGTATCAACATGCACAGGCTCTGACAACACTAAGCTCACAGTAACAACTGTGTAGCAACAATGACCCCTGCCATTGATGCTGGTCCATCAGCATTAGTCACAGAAATAAATAGAGGGCCTTCTGTGTCCATTGCAGTTATCCTCCAGTGCTCCTCATTCAATTAGGAGAGGACAGCAGTACAACACATCCAAAACCAACAGAGAAGTTTGCGATAGAAGAGGAAAACACTAGTGTTATGACGCTGAAAAGACATATCCACTGACATTGCACAATTTCATAAAATAAATTCACCTTTAGTATCAGGCAGTCAGTCATTCTTCGTTTGTGCGGAACATAATGCTTCTCTCGTCTAGATATTGAGACATTCTTCCTGTCTGCAGCAGCTGACCTGCAGCTCGTTCTTGCTAAGATCTACAAAGCGACACACGAGGCAATATGTATCTACTTAATGGAGTAAGATGTGACAAAGTGGCTAAAACCCAATCTTGTGATCCCCATAGTATAAAAATTGAGTGCTGCCTTTTCAGCCTCTGGTGATATATTGCAGATGATTGCCTGTCCCTACAGGTCTTCATGCACCAGGTGGCATATCTCAGTCATGGCCTCCATGTCATGCATTAGCTTCCACCTGCATTGCTCCTCCACCATTCCCAGGTGCACTATAGCTGCTACCTGGGGTAGTGCCTGCTGAGAGTCAACAACAATAACTTGCATTTATGTAGCGCCTTCAACGGAGTAAAACGTCCCAAGGCGCTTCACAGAAGTGTTATCAAACATTTGACAATGAGCCACACGAGATATTAGGACAAAAGCTTGGTCAAATAGGTAGGTTTTGAGGAGCATCTTAAAAGGAGGAGAGAGGCAGAGACATTTTAAGGAGGGAATTCCAGAGCTTAGGACCTAGGCAGTTGAAGGCACGGCCGCCAATGGTGGAGCAATGAAAATCGGGGGCGTGCAAGAGACCAGGACTGGAGGAGCGCAGAGATCTCGGAGGGTTGTAGGGCTGGAGGAGTCATATAGCTCCCACCCTCTCCGTCTCCATCACTGCAGTATACCGACCAATGGCCACTACACTGGTGCCCTTGAGCAGGAAAGTCCTGTGCACTATTTACCTCAGACTCATGATTGTTGACATTTTCCCCTTTGTTGAGTTCACTAAAAGCTGGGTGTGACCTGGTGCAAAACACTCAATTTTACAATGCAAGTGCAAGTACAGGATGCTGCACGGATGTGTCATTAATTGTCTGTTGGCCCTTTCTCCCAATGTTTCATCACTGTTCACCTCTGCACTTTCACTAAATTTACTGAACACAAGAACTTCAGCCCCAAAGTTTCAAATGAAAGGACGGTGCAAGAAAAGACCACATTGTGAAAATTTTTTTTTGCCGAATTAAGAAGAAATAAACACTTACCCCTAGCAGAATTGAATAATTCTAAAAGTTCACTGAAAATTTTGCATACTTAAAAGTTGCCAAACCATTTGTTTTAAAAATGTTAATAGGAAATAAAATGGAAAAACTGTATTACACTTCAATTTTTAGTATTGTTTCAGTACTTGCCATACTGTGATCTCTAAACGGTTCCTAGACAAGATGCATTAACTGAGTCTTCTGGGTCAGCTGCAGTTGTATAAAGACTGACTGAAGGTTTTGTCGGGTTGCATCAGCTTTATTGGGCAAAGTCCCAGTAGCAATTGCACTATTCATTGTAAAAGACTGGGTGCCTTCGGGTAGGATGTTACCGCATTGCACTTTTATGCTGGGTATATAATGTAATAAAAGTTATTTATTTAAAACCTGTTCACAACAAATTACTTACAATGCTGGAAATATAAAGAGAAAGAAACTGAATGATGGAAATACACGGCGGGTTTTCCAACAGCCAAAAGAGAAAGACATTTTTATATTTTTCATATCTCCAGTTGGGATTCCTTTCCACTGGATTCACACTGGAAAGGTTTCAGGTGAGTACATTTAAAAGATGCACTACAATTTCAATTTTTTAAAATCAAGATTTCTTTGTCCTTATTTTAACCCTGTGGACCTTTGAGATTTTTTCCCTCTGTTATTCTAGAAAGAAAGAAAGAAATCGAGCCACCAACCTCTCAATCTGATACCATTGTGAAAAATGAGGTGGAGAATGGCTGGAGGTGGAATGCGAAAGGAACAATTATATACAACAGCACAGTCCAATCTCACTACTGTGGAACTAAACTGTCAGGACTGGTGAAAAAAAAATCATATTCTTCTGTTTTGTTTTTAACCCGAACACACTAAAAATTCAATTTTCTGATTTGGCCTTAGCAATGGAACCACACAATAATTTACAATGTGAAAACTAAAAAGGATGCCTTAGTTTTCACATCGCAAATCATTCATTTCTAGATTATACATGTATACACTATATTGTATATACACACACACACGGACTTGCTAGTAGCTAGAGTTAATTTTTTGATAGTATCCAAAGACTGCCAATTGCAGATCTGCATAAGCAGTTTTTCCATTCTGCAGATGTACCAATGACATTAATAGCAACTTGCATTTATGTAGCGCCTTTAACGTAGTAAAAAGTCCCAAGGCGCTTCACACAAGCATTATCAAACAAAATTTGACACCGAGCCACATAAGGAGGTATTAGGACAGTGAACAAAAGCTTGGTCAAAGAGGTAGGTTTTAAGGAGCGTCTTAAAAGGTGAGAGAGGTAGCGAGGCGGAGGGGTTTAGGGAGGGAATTCCAGAGCTTAGGGCCTAGGCAGCTGAAGGCACGGACGCCAATGGCAGAGCAATCAAAATCGGGGTTTTGCAAGAGGCAAGAATTGGAGGAGCGCAGAGATCTTGGAGGGTTGTAGGGCTGGAGGAGGTTATAAAGATAGGGAGAGACGAGGCCATGGAGGGATTTGAAAAGAAGGATGACAATTTTAAAATAGAGATGATCTCGGACCGGATTAAAAGAAAAACTTGTAATTCTTGTATTAAAGAAATAAAACGTTTTGATTTTCTTTGGAAACTTCTACTGTGCTACCATCAGATTAAGTCAAAACAACAGAGAGCACATCTGACTGGGAGCAAGTTTGTTGTCATTAGTTGACTGATACAGGCAGAAGAGTAAGGGAAACCTGCCTTGGAAAATTCCTTCTTGTATCACTGAAGCTTGGTGATTTAACTGAACAATGATACTGGTTGTAGCCTGGTCGATCCCATCCAAGAGGACAGGTGCATTTGGTAGCAGGCCACAAGGTCAGAAGTGGGGCTGTTCACTGACTATTGCAATGTTCAGCTCCATTCGCAATTCCTCAGAATAAAGCAGTCCATGCCCGTATGCAGCAAGACCTGGACAACATCCAGGTTTGGGCTGATAAGTAGCAAGTAACATTCGCGCCAGACAAGTGCCAGGCAATGACAATCTCCAACAAGAGAGTGTCTAAGCACCTATTTTTGACATTCATTGGCATTACCTTCACCAAATCTCCCATCAACATCCTGGGGGTCACCATTGACAAAAAACACAATTGGACCTGCCATATAAATGCCATGGCTACTACAGCAGGTTAGAGGCTGGGTATTGTGAGGCGAGTGGCTCACCTCCTGACTCCCCACAGCCTCTCCACCACCTACAAGCACAATTCAGGAGTATGATGGAACACTCCACTTGCCTGGATGGGTGCAGCTGCAACAACAATCGAAGCTCAACACCATCCTGGACAAAGCAGTCCACTTGATCGACAGCCCATCCACCAACGGCGCACCGTGGCTGCAGTGTGTACTATCCACAGGATGCACTGCAGCAACTCACCAAGGCTTCTTTGACACCACCTCCCAAACCCACGACCTCTACCACCTAGAACGACAAAGACAGCAGGTGCATGGGAACACCATCCTCAACTCGAAGTCACAGACCATCCTGACTGGACACATATTGCCAAAAGGTCTTTGACCTGAAATGTTAACTGTTTCTTTCTCCACAGATGCAGCCTGACTTGCTGAGCTTCTCCAGCATTTTCTGTTTTTATCTTGTATATTGGCATTGCTTAATTTTCATTGAGTCAAAAATCCTGGAACTCCCGACCCAACAGTATTGAGGGATTACCTTCACCACATGGACTGCAGCAGTTCCAGAAGACTCTCCATCACCGTCCATAAACAAAATTGAGATAAATGGCTAGTTAATGTTTTTTTTAAAAAAAGTGGTGTTGATCAAGGGATAAATGTTGGCTAGGGCACCAGTAGAACTCCCATGCTCTTCTTGGAATAGCGCAGTGATCTTTTACGTCCATCTGACGAGGCAAACAAGCCTCAGTTTAGCATCTCATCCAAAATATGGCACCTCCGACAGTGCAGCACTGCCTTAGTACTGCACTGAAGTGTCAGACTAGATTGCGTGCTGAAATTTGGAGTTGGGCTTGAAACTACAACCTTCTGACTTGGGCGGGAGTGTTACCACTGAACCAAGGCTGACATCAAGCAGCAGAACAAGGGTGAATCAGGAAACCCAAAATCTGACTGACTTTATGGTATGTATCTGGAATAGAAATATCATGGTCATGTACAGGTGAATTCGAAATGCTATATAAATGCAAGTTCTTTCTTTCCTGCCTACTGACGTGCCATGAGCAGAGGCTGAAACAATTACAATGATGGCTATACCTTCAACCTACTAATGTGTCAAACTGCTTGTTCAGATCGCTTTATGCCTTTAAAAGGCATCGTTCCACTGAAAAAGCTTTTAAAGTGGCAGGCATCCAGTGATTCATCCAGCAAACAGACCATATTACATGGAACACAAAAGACAGTTACAAATTGAATTTCCAATATGTTGCCTCATACTTATGCATCTTCAAATTGAAGAACAACCTGCATTTGTATAGCACCTTTAATATCAAAAACCATCTCAAGGCACTTCACATAGGCATGAGACAAAAATGGACACCAAGTCAAAGGAGGAGCTATTAGGAGGGTGTCATCTTAGGAGGAGCTATTAGGAGGGTGACATCTTCATCAGAGGTGGGTTTTAAGGAGGGTCTTAATCAAGCAGAGGGAGCTGGAGAGGCTGAAAGGTTTAGGGAGGGAATTTCAGAGCATGGGGTGTGGAATGCTGAAGCATAGGTGCCAGTAGTGGGGTGAAGGGTGACAGGATGCATAAATGGCCAGTCAGAGGAACTGATTGTTCTAGGCAGGTTGTAGAGGTTACAGAGATAGGGAGCGGTAAGGCCCGGAAGGGATTTAAACACAAGGTTGAGAATTTTAAATTGGAGGCATTGGGAGACCAAGAGCCAATGTAGTTCAGCAAGACAGGGCAATAGGGGAGCAGGACTTGGTGCGGGATAGGATACAAGCAGCAGTTTTGAATGAGCTGAAGTTGATGGTGAGCACTGAAATGATCGAGTTGGATATGAGGTTGAAAGCTCAGCTTGGGGATGAATAACACTCCGAGGTTGCGAACAAACTGGTTCAATCTAGGACAGTGGCCAGGGAGGGAGATGGAATTGGTAACAAAGGTACAGAGTTGCTGTGGGAGCCGATGATGATAGCTTTGGTCTTCCCAATGTTTAACTGGAGGAAACTGCAGCTCATCCAAGACTGAATGTTGGACAAGCAGACTGACAACACAAAGGCAGTGGAGGATCAAGAGGTGGTGGAAAGGTAGAGCTGGATTCGAGAGAGTACATGTGGAATCTGACCCTATGTCTTTGGAAGACATCACCAATGCGCAGCATGCAGATGAGGAAGGTGAGGGGACCAAGGATAGATCCTTGGAGGATTCTAGAGATAATGGTGCGGAGGCAGAAAGAGGAGACATTGCTGGAGATGCTCTGACTACAATTAAATGAGTACGAGTGGAACCAAATGAGAACAGTTCCATTGAGCTGGAAAACAGAGAAGAAGCATTGGAGGATGGTGTGGCTGACCATGTCAGAGATGCAGAGGAAGGAAAATGCACCAGTCACAGGGAATGTAATTTGTGTCTTCAATTACAGCCATTTCAGTGCTGTGGCAGAAACGAAAACCTGATTGGAGACATTCAAACATTGAGTTGCGAGAAAAATGGGCAAAGATTTGGGGGCGACAAGACATTCAAGAAAGCAGCAAAGGCAGGTAAATGGATGGTCACAATCTTCGTGACAAAGTTCATAAGTGCCTTGCACTTGATGGAGGCAAGGGTGCAGTGGGCTCAGGAGAGGGGGTTCAAGGAGATGGTTGGTATTGGAGAAAAACCATTCTAGAGTACTGGGCAGTTTTGACAGAAGAGAATGAGGCCCAAAAGCATTTGATGCGGTCCAGTCAGATCGGACGACGAACAGCTAAACCAGTTGTGCCCCAGATATGCTCAAGCCCAAGGGGCGCAGACTTGAAGGAGTAAAGATGGGAGCCGTACTAGGGGGAATGACCGGATAGGACAGTAAAGCATCTGTATTCTTTTAGTGTTAAGTTAAACTTCCATATTGTAAGATGACTAATACAAGGCTGTCAATCAAATAAGGTGGCCTTGAACCAGCCAGTCAAAATAGTATTCTATAATTAAAAGATAAAGCACTTTAGTTAACATCTTTCTTACTCCAATAGTTAGGAAGATTACTACTGTTAGTTACTAAAATTATAGCCCATCTTATTGACTACACAGCGGCCCAATATAGTACAAAGCAGATAATAAATATATATATTTTTTAAACATACCAAACTTAACTCAATTTTACCCAATCATATTAACTTCCATGTTTTATATCAGGACAGTAGACTACAGGGACACTCAAAACGACAAGTCACAATGCAAGCTAAAAGATAGCAACTCACTCAGCAATTGTGTCTGTATAACCTGTGCCATTTTTTAGGTAAGGTACTGTAGAAAGAATACATAACAGCACATGGTAGTTTACAAAACAAAATGGTGCCATATTAACTCATCAGGCTTGAGTGAATTATGCCAGGTGCATTAAAGTGATTTATTTCCAAAATGTCATGATACCAAGTGTTTATATCGCACTCAAATTATTTTTACCATCTATAAAAAAGTGGTCTGTTTTTTAAATGAACATAAGTAAAATGGTCTTCACAATTAGGAGGGGGGCAGACTGTGGTCAGCTACTATTAAAGATGACAGGAGAAGACAAGAGGTGTCTGCAACCATTGCAATTTGGCCCAAATGAACTCAAACTGCTGAATGCAAACCGCTCATTTCAGGTGTAACATGAAGATATTCAAAGAGGGTTACACTCCCAACTTCTCATTTAATATTCAACATCCGCTTGATGTATCCTCAACTTTTGCTGCATTTAATTTGAAACGATATACGAACAATGGATCATCGAAGCAAAAATGTAAAATGCATGGAAAATACACTGGATTGGACAGATGGGGAATTAATTTTCAACAAACTCCATTTGCATTTGCATTAGGAATAAATATAGTTTATAAATATTTCAAACATAAACAGCAGTAGGCCCAGCCAACTATATTTTTTCTACGTCTCTTTATTCATTCAGAGATGAACTAATACACATTACCAGCAGCTCAGATATCCAAATTGCTCAAACCAGGTATTTTCTAGGGGTTGTGTTTGACTAAAAAAAAAGGAAAATAGCAAAGTCCACTTATAATATAGTAAAAATATGCCCAAAGAACAATCCGAGTGGAGCTGCTAACAACAGAAAATCGCTAATATAGTGATTCTGTCGCTGACAAAAGAAAAATAGAAAGGAGCAATTTCATTTTGGGGGACAGAGGAAGAGAAAGACTATGTAATATCAATATCAGCATATTATCTCCCTCCTCCAGTACATGAAATAGTGTTAATCTGGAAAGATTCACTGCTGTGTTTGAGGCTCTACCTGGGGCTGAGTGGCACTTTATCACCATGGGAACGTTCGGAATTGGTGTACAACCCGAGAACGGTGTTTATTAAAAAAACTACAGAAAATTACAATTAAAAAGACCCCCAACTGAAATGAAGGCCCATTTTAAAAAAAAGTAGATAGAACTGCTCCTTTACGCTTCATGTCAAATAAATCTCCAATGCATTTCTGCAGCCGAGCTTCCCAGTATTAACACACTGCTGGATCCGGGTTGGTCTGTAGACAATGCTGAAGTATGGATATTCAGGAACATTTTATCAGTAAAGTTTCCAAAGAATGTTTTTGCACAAAGCCTCCATAGTAATACCAGCAGAGGTTTCAGTGCATTTAACATGGAGCAGAAACTGGCTTGACCATAGTTCAGCGAAGGATGTTCTCTTCCTTCAAACATCCATTTCAAACATTTGATGCGTGGATAGAATTTTTGTTTTTTTAAAAAAAAAAGGGTGGTAATTTAACCCTCGAGTTCCTGCAACATGTGTGTGTGTTTTTTTTAAGTTAATGTCTGACATTAACAAGCGGATAGATCGCTCACATAGTTCGACTGCCCACAGTCCTTACTGGTTTGTCCTGGGTTAAAACAAGAATCACTATGAACAAAAGTAGTGGTCCATCCTCAAACGGGGTGCAAGTCGTCTGTTGCAGTTGCTCAGCTTCTTGTTCCTTTCCAGTTGCTCACAGGTAGTCCAATTGCAGAGCTTGATGCAATGACATCAGATCACCATGGTTCGATATTCTCCAAAACGGCATATTGTGCTGGAATTGAACAGTATACATATGAACAAATATAAGTAATAGGCGAACCCTAGTTAAACCTTGGCAAGACAATTACAGTAAACTTTATTGTAGTAAAAAGTACAAATAGAAAAGGTACATTTTTTGCTCACTATTCTGTATTTTACTATCTTTTTGCCCTTCCCTTAATTCATGTGAAAGTTGTGCATTTTGCCAATGTAAAACTGGAAATGGAACCTCTGCTTTGCATCCCTTACTGAGGCCCAGCAGATGGCGATCAACCTTCAGACATAGAGAATTACATGCAATGAAGATGCATTCATTACATTTGAATTCCTAAAATTACTCATTAGCTCCTGGTTTATAGAAGTGAGATTCAGAAGGGCTAATTGCAGACAAATTTCACAATAAATTAGATGCAACCGTACAACTTTCTCACAGCCAAAGTTTTCACATGCATTCTTTATAGGCAGTCCAAAAGAATTCAACCAACCAGACTACTCTACCAGGATTGGATTACAATGGTTGCATCAGTTTGTGTTGTAACATGAATTAAGGCAAGCTCATGAATGTTAATTAGATGCACACCACACGCTTTGAGAATTTCAGAGAAAGGATACGGTGGATTTTCATTTCAGTGATCACTGCTAGTCATGATCGTTTGGTTATAATGAAGTATTTGGCCTGACCAAAATCACCTCCACTGTGCATCTGAATGATTGTGTTCATTTACAATGATCAGCAGAGCTTGGTTTCACTGATGCGATTACAGGACTATACCTTTAATCAAAGCCCATTTCTCATGTTGAAACAATAAGACTACAATTAGTGTCAGCACTTCTAATCCACTTGTGGATGAAGGAAGCTGGCAGAGCACTTATTTTTCTTCAAGGAATTCTGCTGGAAAGGGTAATATGGCTCTGTTGTCTGGTAACCACTTTCATAGCACCCAGTGAAACCAGAACATTTCCCCAGCTTTATACAACATCATAGCCATAACCTTGACTGTTGGAGCACATTCTTGAATGCATCATCCGTTTTGGTGCATTCAACAATATGTATTTTAAGTTTAAAAAGACAACTCTAAATGTTTAGAGTACCAGCAGTTATCAGTAGGTGCCAATATTAAAGTACTCAAATCAAAAGTAGTGATCCTTCAGCATAATAATCTTGGACCTTCCCACAATCAGAACCAAAGTCCACTGTTCATATATTTTGCTACTTTGCATAGTTAGGCTAGACTATGCCTTCTGCCTTTGGGATATTGCGCACACAGATGCTTAATTGTAAACCACAAACATCGTTTTTAGCTCTTTGTGTGAAATAATTATTTTCTTTAACAAACCTTACACAGAGTAAGTGGGCCCATTTAATTATAGGCATCATGTTGATTGAAAACTCTAACAGATTCAAATTTATCTGTTGAAAGTGAAGGTGCTAGTAGCCCCAAAACAATATTCTATACAGTATATAACAAAGCAGCTTTTCAAGTGTTTGTAAGCAATGTTCTGAAATATAATTTTTGAATATGCCTCTACAGAAAACCACAGCAAGTTAGTAATCAATAGTGCACACAAAAGGCAAAAAGTTTTTGCAATCCATTCAATGCTACCTTCCAGTTTTAAAATATCCACTGCAGCAGGCACGGAATACATCGCAAATTCAGTGAAATCAACTTATATGCAACTGCTTGGGATGAGCACATGATTACATGAAAGCAGGACTGTTGTGTTTAACTTGACAACAGCTTTATTCCAAGAGGTTTCTTCTGTAGGTCTGGATTAAGACCCAAGATGCTGTTTAACACAACTGAAAGTGAAAATGTCTACAACAGGAAATTTATGCAATGATTCCTGAAGGATAGATCAGGGCAGGTTTTATTCATTCATATGTCCACTTTGCGACTGATGACTTTCTCTGAACCAGGAAGTGTACTTTTCCGCTTACTAATTTTTGTTTTATCATTCATCTCTGTCGTTTATGGGATCTTGCTGTGCGCAAATTAGTTGCTGCATATGCCTACAAAACTTCCAAAGTAACCTATTGGCTTTGAAGTGCCTTTGGGACGTCCAGAGGTCGTGAAGGGCACTATATAAATGCAAGTTTGTTCTTTTTGATTTGTTGATGGTCCAGAAAAGAAACCGATTTTTGATCCCTATTTTAAAAAAGCACTACAAGAAACACGACAACCTACCTTCTCATGTTGCAATGAATGCATCTTTGGCAATGTTGTGCCTCAGGGAACAGAATGTTTTAAAAAAAACTTTCGTTTGTGAAGCACTGTTAGCGTGTGTGCAAACTGACAGAAATTCGCCAATGAATAAAAAGCAAAGCACGCAGAGAACATAAAGGATCAGAAGAAAAACGTTTGGAAAGTGAAAAAGAAAAATGAAATGCAATGCAAGAAAAAGGTGCAGAGAAACTGAATCACAACTAGTTAGAATTATTGAGAAACTGAATAGAAGAAAACGTCACTCATAACACACAAAAGGCAAGAAAACTGGGGTGAATTGCTCCAAGGATCAAATTTCAGACTTGATTTACACAGACCAATAGGGGCATCATGTCAGCAGCAGTCAGCAACTTGCATCCAAGCATTACCGTTAAGCTCGAACTCATTGGAACTCAAGAAAGATGTGGTCGGCCGAAGGTAGGATACATATAAAGCAGATTTTGCCAGACTTCAAATGAACGGAGCAAATGAATGGCGGTGAATTTGGGACTTTCAAGCAATGTGTATTTAAAATGCACTTTTGCATATAAGTGGATTTGACTCTTAAAAACTGAACTGGTCCTGAAGAAAATAAGGAAAGCATAGTTTACCTTGGTTTGATCTATAAGGTTCAATCCTCATGCAAAAAGTTAGGAATAGTATGCAAACACCACCAAAACTTACTTTAAGACAAATCCAAAAATAAAAAATCTCAGACTTTCAACTGATTATGGCCAACATTTTGCTAAACATAACCCCAATCTATGTTCCTAGCACTTATCCCCTATTTGCATTATTACAATTATGTTTGCTACCTTTGTACCAAACCGTTGCCAAATGTGCACAATTTACTCTTTCACTGCAAAACATTCCAAGTCAAATTTACCCGTTTAGCTGCATACTCCTCATCCCGACCATCTCCAATGACTACATATGTAACTTTCTTCCCAAATCTGGACACAATACGTTCAAAACAGCTTTCTTTGCCTGAAAAACAAATAAGTCTTAGTGATTTTACAGCCCAGCGAAGATGGAGGCTTTGTTTACACAGACTTCATGAATTCTTTCCACCTGCCCTTCAAGGCAAACTGTTTAAAATACATTTTTCCTCCAACAAAATAGCTGATTTGCTGAAAACACTTACAGGAGCAATATGGAGCGTGGCAACATAGTTTAACATCTCAACCTCTAATATATAAAGTAAGGCACCATCTACCTGTCTAGTTGGGTGTTAAAAGACTCCCTGGCATCACTTGATGAGGAGCAGGGAATTTTCCAATGTCCTCGTTAACATTCCTCCTTCAAGTAACACCACCTTATTGCTGTCTGTAGGACATTGCTGGCAATGAGCGGCTACCTCGTTTACCCACCCCAGAAGTAATTCAATCTGTGAAAGTCAGATGTTTCAACAAGTATTTCTTTTCGATAATTGTTCTTCAAGTGTTCATATTAAACTTAAGGTGGTGGTTTTAAAGCTATCTCAGGAAAATGTGCCCTGCATCTGAATCTTCTATTCGGTTTTCAGTCTAAACTGGCATGTGGAACAGACTACACTGTGAAAGAAACTCCATGTCAGAATGCAACACAGGAACACAGAAGGATCGCATATTTTCAAACTTGTTTTAAACAAAGTTACTCTTAACCTCAAATTTAAATATAACAAAATGAACCTAAAAGACCTCTTCCTATTCTTAAGCATGGTAAATTTATCCAAATTTGGATGCAATCCATGTAATAAAGTTCTGAAAATGTTTTTCTAAAACAGAAAATTAATGGCCCGTGCTGGGAATAAGAATATAGCCAATTTTTCCAATCAATGCGAGCCTCAAGTACAAGTCAAATGCAGAATAATGCTTCATTTACATTACTAACATGTCTTAACTACTGCCCTCTTTGCTCTATGATTTTCATACTGAATTCATACCTGCTGAGGTGTAATTCAGTGTGAAAATCACAATAGTGTTACTAAACCTCACCACTTCAAAACCTGCCCATGGTTGTGGTCCAATGCTGGAGCAACATTGCCCCAACCACAACACTCCAGAATCCAATGTGCACCATATCAACGTGCACATTGGAGATACCCTATACCCAGTGGCACAGAGCCAATAATCAGTGCACCAGTAGATTTAATTTGCATTATCCCAGTACCATGGACTGTACACACTGGCCACTTTGGCTAGAGTACCGCAGTACACGCGGCACGTATGCGTCTGAGCTTTTGGAGGAAGGTCGTACAGCCTGAACCCATGAGAACACAACTGGCACGATGGCAGAATTGTTAAGTGACTCATTCATGCTGGCTCAGCTAGTACGAGGCATAGGAACAGGAAACCCTATTGCAATAGTGTTAAATTTCCATTTTCCATACCAGCCATCCTAGACAGTTTTGCGCATGAATTCATGCCCATTAGTGGCCATGTCAAGACTGGCCAAACTAATTCTATTCAGGTTTTTAGCAGCTGTCCAAAACTATCCAGCAGACTGGGCTAGATTCAAACTCATGGCCCAGATATGAACAGCATTCTAATTGACTGTGCTATCCAGTCCCCGCTGTTGAATTATTTGATATTAACCATCACCATGAAACTATATGCAAGTCTGAACAAAATACCATCTAAATGAACCTATACTTTCATCACCAGCAGTACCATCTTATTTAAATAAAGCTCTTCACAAAGATAGTTTGTGAATGGACTTGTTCCAATTCAATAAGAATTTTAACAAAATGACAGAAAAGGAGAAAATAAGACCTAACAGCAACTGACAAAAGCAAAAAAAACAATGTCAAAACTTATTCTAACACCATCTACAAGACCAGAATCGTCTGATAAAATCTGTAATACTTCAGAACATGATACCTGCTGTTAGGATAATCATACTATTATCTGACAGGTCAGTTGGTACAAAACAATTTATTCTAGAACATAATAAAAAAAAGTTATACAATCATGCTAGATCTTGAAAAAATAGGTTATATGAAAAACAAATACAGCAGTCACTAACTGTAGAGCAGATTACAGGACATTCTTTTCTCTCCACCCCGCACTATTGTCAGCCAAGTAGATGTACAGGTCTCTACCTCTATCTGCTGCAAAGATTTCCACGAGAACGGCTGAGTGCTACTCTCTCTCGCCCCCCGAGTGGAGAAGCGCCTGGCTTCTATTCAACATCACCCCCACGATAGCAGCGTCAAGATCTACAACTTTCCACCATACAGCACCACAAAAATGTTCGGCATATCGAGGCTACTTGGAAGCATTATCTTAATTTCTATCAGAATAAAGATATCATGAGACTACATCAATGCCACTTTATATTGAACAGGGTTACTTTGCAACAGTTAGTTTTAACAGTTGTGCGGCATTTAATTATCTAGTAGGAAATCAACCCAAGACAATAATTGAAAAATAAAACTGAAACCAAATCCCTTACCTATTTTTGTGGCACTGTAAATGTTTTCAATAGGAAAAATTTCACCTAGTCCATACAGCAATACTTTAGCCAGAGCTGGTACTAGTTGTGTTGTAGTAACCAGGATATTAACGCAATTTCTTCTGGAATAAAAAAAAGACTCTAACCAGTCTATTTAATTTTGTGAACATACATTAACCTCTTGGTTTTTTTGCGCTCCCTTTTACTTTTTTTGTGGTTATCAAGGTGAGGAAGTCGGTATTGGGGAAAGGGGCAATTTTTCACTTTGGCCAAACAACGTCAACGTCAGGCATCCTAGGTCAAGTATAACAAGACTGAAAGCAGAATAGAGCCATCCCCTGCCCCAATAATGTGACATGACCAGCCCTTAAGAACAGCGCTCTCCACTGCACAACTTGGAATTTCTCCACTTCTCACGTCAGCCATCCTTAAGCTCTCTCCAAGCAAGGTTAGTGATTAAATGTGAGCAGTTTTATACTGGGTGTGGTGGGGGGGGGTCCACTTCCTACTAGAAACTGGATTGAAAGCTTCAAATTCATTTTACGTACAACCCTACAACCAGACAGATGAGTTGAGTTTCATTTAAAATAATAGATGGACAATCGTGCGCAGCACAGGCCCGAATTGCCGATCTGCGCTTCTGGCAGGCAAGACTCCCCGAGGACGCAAAGTCACCAAATTATCCTTTTGGTTTATTCCTTAAGCGTGCTTCCACACAGAGACTATGCAAATCTGTTGGAACATAGTTTTTGTTAACAGTAAAGCGCTAGGCTTTGATCTGAACATATTCTGGTCTTCAAAGTTCAATAACTGAATTTGAATACCAGACCACTGTTCAGATGTAGAAGAAAGATAAAACAAACATTTCAACAAAATCCCAATTATTTTTTATGTACATTAATGCAGTTACCTTGACTGAATTAGCAATAGTGATTTCAATGCAGTTGCTAGCCAGGAGTCAGTCAAAACTTCCACATCAGCTCTTAACTGCTGTAAGGAATCCCTCTTGGCCGGATTGAGCAGCTCTGTTGAAATAATAAGTAACATTCATTCATTTTTTAAACTCCTTTACCAACGCTTGTTCCAGCCATTCTGAGTGGAAAAATAATTCTCAAGGTGGCTGCTCACAACTTTGTCATAAGAAGTTTACCTCCGACATTTGTACTGTATGTGTTGTACATTTCTTTTACACGTCGATATCGAAAGGCCAGCTTTCTCATCCAATCAACACCTCCCTGAACACCACCTCCCGAGGAAAGGCTCGAACCAGACACAGAGCCATGAAATCCATCGGTAGCAAAGTTGTAATTACTGAAACCAAAAAGTTAAAATATCTTAAAATTATTGTTCAAATACAAAGTGACTTTACTGGCTTATACTAGCTTGAACAAAAAACTGCTTATTTTTGCAATCAATTGATTATTGCATTTCTACAGCACTATTCCCCCACTTCTGCAAGTTTTATTTATCTTGCCTTGTTAGGTTCTTCTCCCACTCCTTGACCAAGAAGCCAACCCAGCATTTTTTCCTAGCCTCCTGCCGATGTCTCTCAGTCATCTGCACAAAAGAGCCCTGCAAATACACCTACACCCACCCTACAGTGGCACAATGGGTGGCATCAGGTGTGCGTCTTCATTGTGATCCTCAGGAAAGGGCATTATTGCACAAACCTGACAAGATTCACAAAGACTTGGCAGTAATGTTGCCAATATAATATGTGATGTGAGTTGATCAGAAATTAAATATAAGTAAAAACCATGACAAACCCTTAAACACCCTTGTGCATCCCCTTCATGCTCACGACATGTTTGCCTTACGCTTCCTACTGCACATATGTGATGCATATCCTGTGACTGTAGCACAGATAGTGGCAGGTTGAGTGAGGCTGGCTGTGAAAGAGATGCATGAGAGGGTGAGTATGAGATGGAGCCATGAGATTGTATGATGATTGGGTTGAGTGGTAGTGGCGGGACGAGTACTGGCGAGGTGAGTAAGTGCAGGTAAGATGAGGATGAGGTTTGAGTGGGTGTGAGGGGTGATGTGACAGAGTAGTGTTGGCAGTGCAGAAGGAGATGTGGGGTGGGGGCGGTGATGTGGCAGACGGAGTATAGGGGAATGAGTAAGTGTACTCACTTTGGCTGACCTACTTAGGTCATTGCAGCGCCTCCTGCACTGTATGCAGGTGGGCGATATGTTGATGGTGCAGGTGACCTCCTCTGCCACCTCGAGCCAGGCCTTCCTGGTGGCAGAGGCAGGCCGCTTCCTCCCGCCCGCCGGGGCGGGGGAAGATCTCTGTCCTCCCCCTCCTCCTCCTCCTCCTCCCCCCATCTAATGATACCTGGGGTGAGGCATCATTAAACCTAGGAGCAGCCTTCCCCCTGGGCTGCTCCATGCTGTATTTTTTCCTATTTCTTGCAGCATGTCAGTGGAGGACTGCCCCTTTAAATAGAGCTCCTCCAGCTGACAGACCTTACTGCGCATGCGCAGTTCGCCCGACGCGCAGATCAGCAGCGGGGAACCCGGAAGACCAGGTAAGTGGATCCAATTAGGCTGCGATCGCGCGCGGGGCAGACTGATTTCACCGGGAGCGTGGGCAGTAAAAAAAAAATTCCAGGATAAGGTTAATATTCAGGGAATTTTTAACTACTGTAAATCTATGGTGTGTCATTATTTCTATTCACTTATCCATTTACTGTTTATCATAAGAAAAAGCTTACCTCCAAGAGATTTAAAGTAGTTACAAGTTCTCTGAATATTAACCTTTACATGCTGCTGACTACAGTCTGTGTCTCTCTGGCCTGCCTATCTTTCTCTAATGGTTTCAGACAGAATACTCAATTTTTTTTTACAAGGTACCTAAATATGCAAACAATCTGCCAAATGTGTCCAAATCAACCATCTATACAAGGCTGGAATAACTTGTTTCAAATTGATAATCAAATACACTCCAGATGGTCAGTAATCACAGCAAATCTTTTTTTCCCTTTGCAGTGAGATTTTCTCTCCTGCTGAATCACTTTATTTCTGTTTGGCACCTTCTCCAGACAGCCCAGCTGAGACTGAACTCTGTTTTTAATGGGGCTGGAAATGAAACAAAACAGGATAGATCAAATGTCCTATTAGTTGTGTAAATGTATAACACAGCTGGTTGCATCAACATTTATGTACAAGCAAAATCAACAAACTGTACATAATTTGAAAAAAAATTAGGGAAATATAAAAAAAGTCTCAGACAGCTATCAATTCCATAGAATCACAGAAAATTACAGCACAGAAAGGAGGCCATTCGACCCATCGTGTCCGTGCCGGCCGAAAAAGAGCTATCCAGCTCTTGATCCGTAGCCCTGTAGGTTACAGCACTTCAAGTGCACATCCAAATACTTTTTAAATGAGTTGAGGGTTTCTGCCTCTACCAACCTTTCAGGCAGTGAGTTCCAGACCCCCACCACCCGCTGGGTGAAAAAATTCTCCTCAGCTCCCCTCTAATCCTTCTACCAAATTACTTTAAATCTATGCCCCCTGGTCACTGATCCCTCTGCTAAGGGAACTAGATCCTCCCTATCCATTCTATCTAGTCTCATCATAATTTTATATACCTCAATTAAATTTCCCCTCAGCCTCCAACGTTCCAAAGAAAACAACCCCAGCTTATCCAATCTTTTCTCAGAGCTGAAATTCTCCAGCCCCAGCAACATCCTCGTTAATCTCCTCTGTACTCTCTCTAGTGCAATCACATCTTTCCTGTAATGTGGTGACCAGAACTATACGCTGTACTCAAGCTGTGGCTTAACCAATGTTTTATACAGTTCTAGCATAACCTCCCTGCTCTTATATTCTATTTCTCGGCTAATAAAGGAAAGTATCCCGTATGCCTTTTTAACCACTTTATCTATCTGTCCAGCTACCTTCAGGGATCTGTGGACATGCACTCCAAGGTCCCTTTGTTCCTCTACACCTCTCAGTATCCTCCCATTTATTGTGTACTCCCTTGCCTTGTTTGCCCTCCCCAAATGCATTACCTCACACTTCTCCAGATTGAATTCCATTTGCCACTTTTCTGCCCACCTGACCAGTCCATTCATATCTTCCTAATTTCAACCACAACTTTGTGTCATAGCACATTACTGCTCGAGCAGGAACAAGCAAGTGCAAGACTTTAAACTGAAATATAAAATTAAAAATATATTACGTCAAGTCTTGTCCATTGTCATCAGCTGCAACATCCTCCACATGAACTTGATCACACTCCTGTTGAATAAGCAAAGTAAAAAGTATGAACTTGGAATTATGCTGATATCAAATTCAGGCATGGAAATCATATGGGTTTTGTGCCATTTAGTATTGACAACCCATGGAATTCTGTACTGTAGTGATCACTGGTTAGGCTTTCCTATCATGCACATTATTCTTCCCCAGTTCCTGTATTTACGTGCAGGCATAAATGAAGTTCCACATTTGCCTTCCAAGTACTGAACAGGAGTACAGAAACAGACTTAAAAAAGCCAGATTACTAAGTGACGACTGTTCAAAGTTAAATTACTAGTGTTATAATGTATAAAGATAGCCAAACCATCCTAGCCTTGCACAAGTAAAACCAAAAGATTAAAAACACAAAGGCACCTTTCCTTTGAGGCTCAGATACTAGATCAGAGATGTCCAAACTCTGCTACACAATACAGACTACCCAAGGTAAAATTTATTTGGATACAGAAATATTAAATTTAAGTTTGGTTTAATTTTTAATAGGGTTTTCAGTTGTCAACAAATTTTTTTTATTGAAACCATTTTGAAACATTGGAATATTTGGATACCTTATATAAGCAACGGGTAAATTGACTAGCAAGATATCACTGCATTAGCACCTCAGTGCAGCTGGATTAAATTTAAGCCTTAGCAAAGAACAGTTAAACATTTAAGAAATCTATTGTTTTTCTCTGCTAAGGTTCTCCCACCCTGGAGCCACACACTACACTCTGATCAATGTGACCAACATCTAGAAGATCGGTACTAAAAACAGAAAATGCTGGAGAAGCTCAGCAAGTCAGGCAGCATCTGTGGAGAAAGAAACAGAGTTAACGTTTCAGGTCGAAGACCTTTCGTCAGAACTGGAAGATGTTAAGAGTTAAAGTTTTTGAGCAAGTACAGAGCCAGGGAAAGAGGGGGAGGGAAGGAAAGAACAAAAGGGAAGGTCTCTGATAGGGTGGAGGGCACGAGTAATTAAATGACAAAAGGGGGGGATGGTGCAAGTCAAGGAAGATGCAAGATCAGTTCCTTGTGCACACTCCAGTGACTGATAGCAGTCTGGGGGTGACTCGATATTCAGTGTTCCTTTGCTTTCTGCCCCAATAATCAAGAGAACAGATTTAAAAACCAGCACAAATCCACAATCTAGCACGCTGTAGCGGAGGATATTAGTTCAAAATAGACTTGCAATCTTTTTTTGAAATAAAATTAACATTTTATTTCCTTTACGCACTTCATTCATCAAATGATTCCAAACTCTAAAGGTTAGAATTTCAAGAAGCATTTGACTTCAAAGTTTATGTGGGGAGACTTGTATATAAATCTTTTTGGCACTCTAATATTTTGCCGCTAACTGATATTCATTACCTCCAAGTCATTGAAGAATAAGTGTGTATCAGCAAGATCAAAAATCATCTCCTCCATTCGCAGCCCTAATGTTAATGCTGATGTTGGGTCCTGCAAGGTAACCATAATCAGTCAATAGAGGCACCACACACAGTATAAACCGTGTATTTAATCGAGAGACAATATCAACAAAAAAAAACAATTAAATTTGTATGTGTCATTTAGAGGTGGGGGAACAGTTGGGACACTATAATTAGCTCCTATGCCTCTGGACTTTAATGGGAGGGCTGAGGAGGGAGGGAGAGAAAGAAATGTCAAGGTTCCTGTTCACTGTCCAGTGACTCCTGCTGGAAGAGGCACATATGGGTATCATGCAAGGACAGGAATAGGCTTAGCTACAATGCCCCGTTATCAAAAAACATACTGACATTCAGTGTCTAGGCTTACATATAGAAAATAGTAATGTCCTACTGGGAAAGCTGGGACCCATCAACCACTCCCCAACACAAGTCAATGCTTCAGGAGAGAAAGGGAGACAATTAGAGAGGCATTTATTTTTAAAAAGAACATACGTGTGTAATGATAAAGCACTAACATACAGTGAAACTGGAAACTATCAGGTATATGTCATGAGACCACAGAGTTAAATACACATTGTTTGCATGTTTAGGTCCTTTGTATCAGGCATGTGAGATGCAATGCTACCAATTATAATCTGAGACTGTGTGTCTCCTGCTTACCGTCATTTTAATTTTAACAGGTTTGAAGTGCTAGGGGTCTGTCTTTACCTGGCCATGTAGAAAGTTGCCAGCTAGCGCAGTAACAAGCTAGTCTTACAGTTAACACCAGCTCAGCTGTACTGTTTAAAATTGGAGACTAAATTGAAGTGTGGTGAGTAAATTTCACAATAATTCTGTAAATTTCTATTTTGAAGATTCAGAGAAATATAATGAAAATTATGAAATAAGCAGATCTCCTGTGACCACTCATCACAGTAGGTTGGAAGATTTATAGTTTGGAGGTTTTATTATTCAGGAGCATTGTAAACACAAAGTATTATTTGGCTGCAGAAGTGCACCTGTATGTAACTTGATGTGTCCCTTTAAGAGCACAAGGTGTAATTACTGTGGCTTCCTCAGGTTAATTGGAGGCTGAGTGCCCTTAACAGGTCCTCAGATCAATTAGCAGTCTGACTAGCTCTCTTTCTAAAAAAGAAAAAAGTTTCACTCAAAGTCAATCAACGCATTTTCTGTTAATGGGGTTTCTCGCCTGCATTTTGGAAAAGATTGCTTTTCTTTTTTTTTGAAAAAGTGACAAATTTTGCTGCGTGACACCTGAAGTACAACAGACTTGTCAAAACTAATTTATTGCAAATGTGTTTTAGTGTTGATCCACCTTTAATACTTAGCTATTAAACCAGTTTTACATTTAAGCTTTTTAGTCATTTCCTACCTTTCCAAATTTTTGTGCATACGACCCGGTAAGTAGTGAATGAAAGATGATAATGGTTTCATCCAAGTCCCACACAAACACACGCTGTGAAAGAACACAGGGATAAAATATAATTTTTTTATTGTAGAATCTTTTGACTTTTTTTTAAAGCAAACTCATGAAGGATAAGTTGCCACCCCAAATCTTCTGAAACTGTGCGTGAAATAGCTATCCCAGCATGTGTTTCTTTAACTTCTTTGATTCCAAATAGCATGGTTTGATGGTACTATTTCTAACAATTTTATACCAAGACGACAAACAGCAAATCCAAGACACAGAGCAGGATGGTAGCGAGCATCCACTGTTGGCTCAGTCAACAGCACTCGTACTTCCGAGGTTGTAGATTCAAGCCCTACTCCAGGACTTGAGCACAGTTAGGTTAGGGAAAGCTACATCGTCAGAGGTGCCATCCTTCTGATGAAAGGTAAAACTTCCTGTTCTTGTGGGTCGGGTGCACATTGAAAATCCACAGCACTAGTCGAAGAGGAAAAAGGAGTACTTCATGTCATAGAATCATACAGTACAGGAGACCGCCCTTCGGCCCATTGTGCCTGAGCTGAATCTTTGAAAAAGCTATCCAATTAGTTCCACTCCCCGCTCTTTCCTCATTGCCCTGTAAATTTTTCCTTTTCAAGTATATATCCAATTCCTTTTTGGAAGTTACTATTGAATCTGCTTCCATCACCCTTTCAGTCAGTGCATTCCAGACCAGTCCAGTCCTGGCCAACATTCCTCAACAAACCCCAACAAGATCAGAAACTGTTATTTACAAGATATTGCTGTACAAAAAAATGGATATCACATTTGTCTACATAGCCAGTCATTTCACTGTGTTTGAGACACATGATGTGGTGGTATATAAATCTTTCTTTTTAAACTGTCTTGATACTGAAGACAAACTTAATACTTTTCCCTCCTATTTCTGTAAATTGTCTCCACTTGCATCTCTTCTCTTAAAAGCCAAGTCCTGCTGTATTTTCCCAGGTATCCTAATGGCCATTCTTCATGTGCAAACCTAAATAATTATGATTAGTGTGCTTGTCAATTGGCAGCAGGGGGAACGAACCGTGGTTAAATTTTCCTCCTTTCTATCCTGAAGATGCTGAGGACAATTGCAGCATCCTCATTTTAAAAAAAAACTTACTCTGCTTAGCTGTAAAACACTTACCCACATCTCCTCAGAACAGAATATTTGTTTCAAATAGTTTATGTTGCGATTAAGAATGAGCTTGCATTTAGTTTGCACCCTATATGCCCCTCTAGATGTCCCCAAGCACTTCATAGCCAATGAATTACTTTCGAAGTGCAGCCACTTGTTTAGTAGGCAAACATGGCAATGTCCCACAAACTGCAACACAAGAACCTGTTTTGCTGGTGTTAATGCAGGGATGAATGTTGACTCTTCGCCAAAAAATGATTGTGGAATTTTTTACACCCAACTGAAAGTCTTCGGTTATAACATCTCATCCAAAAAACAGTAGCTCTGACAGCGCAGCACCAAGTGCCAACCTAAGTCACGGATTAAAGTCCTGAAGTGCGACAAGAACCTGCAACCTTCTGACTCAGAATGGAGAAGGCTACTACGTGCATTCAGTACTGCTTTTCACAACACAAAATTGCTCTGTGCATTAATGGTTCAGATTTCATTAATTTGTATTTAGTTTTTGAATAGATGACATTTTGCTACAAGTTACACTGACCATGGATTTAAAATAAGCAATACTTACTTTTGCCTTGTAAGGGTTCTCAGATCAGTACAAGATGTATCATATTTCTCACCTGGATTTGTTGTTCACTATGCACTAATTTCTCTAACCTTAAAAAGAGTTCTGAGAAAAACAAACATCTTGCTCATCTCTAATGAGAGTGCGGAAAACAAGTTTCGCTCCATCAGTCAAGTTCCTTATTAATTTGAATTTTAAGCACTAACCATATTAGCCTTAAATTAGCTCCATTTCATCCACACCGCGTGAAATAGAAAATGAAAACCACTAATGCCCTGAAGTGTAGTAGTGAAACTCTACAATCACAGCTTCAAATCTGATTTGAGGATAATGTACCCATGTTACATGAATGGGGAAAAAACATTCCAAAACACCATGAAAAAGCACCTTTTAAGTTTAAGCGCACGGTAGGTCTTTTTAAACTCGAAGTATTGATGGAATATGTCACCTCTGCATTTTCTAGCAGCAGCTGCCATATTCTCAATATCTTCCTTAAATCAGGTTTTGTTCTTAAAAAAAACTATATGGTGTGTGACAGGATAGTCTGGCTGATGTTTTCCAAATTGGTGTCTCGAAAGAAATCAGGTCAATAAATTAAGATTTCGCCACTGGAAAGCATTTTGAAAACTACAGACTGTTCAGACTGGGTACGGACATCCAATTACTGATTTTTAATTAACAGTAACTCTGGGTATGCACATTTCAATTGGAAATGTCAAGCAACAGACAGCAATATCCCTAAAACAATTAGATTGCCATTACTGCCCCACCCCTCCACCACAAAAGTTTGGTCAAAACCTAAATGTACCTCCAGTTCGTTGTCAGGTGGTGGCGAGGAACAACTCTTCTTTCCTTTCCCCCTGGATTTCCCACCTGCATTTTTACGAGATTGCTCCTCAAGTTCCTTTACTATTGTGGGTGACAGATTTTGAACTGCACTAGAATCTCCTAATACGAAAGAAAATTAAGCCAGTACTTTTGAGTGTAATTTTAACACATGCAATTCCTTTTAAAAAAAATGACATTTTTACATTTGTTACTGCTGCAAAAACCCAGGTGCTGGCTTTTAAAGCTTTTCTGCTCTTTTAAACCAGATTTAGTTGATTCTCTTTTTAAAATTTATTTTTGTTACAATCATATTTTTCTTTGACAATCCTCAGTTGCCATGTGTAGATCTGTTGATCTTAAATAAAAAACTTTTTTTCAAATGCTACGAAAGCACTTCCTGCCAACAGCTTCACTTTCCACTTGTAGTACTGACTCTTTTCAACAGATCGAGCCACATAAATCCTGCTCCATTTTGTGCCGGATACTGGTTGTTTGCAGGCTCCACAGTCCATTCATCAGCTGTCTTCTAACCCAATAGAATAATGTAACTGATCATCAAGATTATGACAATGAAGAAGAAACTGAGACCATTCACCATCACAGAAAAAGTTCAGCTTTTAGTTTGGACTGAAATCAGACAATGAATATCCTGTTTTCTAGGTTTTTCTCCACTTTTGGTACATTTTTTTCATCTATTATAGGATTTACAGTAGGTAAAAACAAAAAATGATCCAAATTGTTCCTTTGGCTGCAAAACCGCCAGAGCCTCAAAATAACGTTTACCACCACCTACGAGGAGCAGCCACTCCCATGAATTAACAATACTGTGTCTAAACAAAAAGCTGTGTTACCCGATTTGGCCCTCTCCCAAGTCACTATTAGCGTTCGCAGCAAGTTGCAGTTTTCATACAAGCGCCCCTTAAGTCAAAACATACAATTTCAGAATGTACAGTGAACGCGAGTTGCCTCAGATAACCACCCAGCCTTTTATGGTAAAGTTGTTACTAGACAGTACATAGGATTCCACGACATCCATCTTCTGAACTGAAGTGACAAATTCAGCCACACAAGACACTTACCGTAATGGGCTAATTTACTAAATCAGATTTCATTACAAATAAAATTACTTGCCGAAGCAAACAATATAGGTGAGGTATTAAACAACACAATACAGTACTATAAGCCTGGAGACAGTTTGCAAGGAGTTAACCTGTCTGACAAGTTTATAATTTTTTTTAAAAAATGTAACAGACCCTGACATGGAATGCTACTTAGAAAGAAGTATGCTATCTTGCTCCTCAGCGAGAAGAGCTGGGGAATTATGGAGGTGCCAGTTTAGATTACTATATCCCTATCCATCATGGCAAGGTAGCCAAATTGTGTGCTAAAGAAGTTTAACATTAATGATTCCTTTGAAAAACAGGCATTTGCTTTGAAATTCAGCCTGTCAAATTGGATGAACAATGATACAACTTTTAAATGTAAAACCATGAAAATGACTACATTGGGAATAGATGAGAATCGTAAATATGCACTGACTGGTTCGACATGCAGCTACGTTCCCACACCAGCCGCCATTTCAAAAACTTTAGTTGCTTTTAAAGTTATGGACAGAGAGGAAAAGGGGGAGGAGGGAAACACTGAGCTCAATAGTACAATACCCAGTTTGCTATTGAACAGTCGATGAATCAAATATTCTCTTGCCGGTTTGTGAAATATTGCATATACTGGAGTGACTTCACAGGCTGGAAGATAGTGAAAAGATAGTTGTCACTGATTCCACTCTGCACGGAGTGTTTCCCCAATCTCATCCACTGCCGAAGAGGTGGGGGGGGGGGGGGGGGGGGGAGAAAGAGAGATCAGGAAAAAGATAGAACAAATACATGCAAACATAAAACAAAATTAGGGAAAAATATTGCACATGGAAGGAGATAAGATCACATAGGTCCAAGGTGCCTCTATTGAGCAAATGCACCACATATCCAAGGACCATTA
This sequence comes from Heptranchias perlo, assembly GCF_035084215.1. Lineage (NCBI taxonomy): Eukaryota > Metazoa > Chordata > Chondrichthyes > Hexanchiformes > Hexanchidae > Heptranchias > Heptranchias perlo. The sequence goes on along the minus strand of NC_090350.1, from coordinate 35,830,230 downwards.
AAGTCAGATTTACTGCCAATTCAAAAACCAGAGTAAATCAATGGGGGGAAAAAAACAAACCCAAAAAACCCAGGTAAATTCAGAGAAAAAAAAAAATCAGGAAAAAGTAAATTTTTATTTTGAACATTGCTAAAACTCAAAAAAACAAGCAAGGGACAGTCAGGTGACAACCCACAATTATTTACACAGTTAACCGATACCACTTTATGGGACTCAATATCAGACTCATTTAATCCTTGGATAGTTTTTTTTCCTAAATTAAAAGTAAAATTGAAGAACCTATATTTATTAATTGTGGTACTAGTCACTTGCCTGCCACTATGATGGTGGGAAATTAAAAATTGTTGGGAGATTACGCAGAGGGGGTCGGTTGCAATTTTGCTTTTAGTAAATAATTCCTTGGTGTGTGTGACCCAAGTCAGCCTTTGATTGATGACCTTTGTCTACAGGGGACTTTAAGTGTGGTAACTATATCAGTGCACTGCTGTCCTCGCTCCAAACCCAAGTAAGAATGAAAGACTGACATTTGCTTTAGGCATCCACTTAATTAGAACTTTACTTCAAAAGGAGGACACGACTACAGGGGAAGGGGAGAGGCCAGTTCCAATGTAAATGAAGTGCTCCCCTAGCCCCCGGATAGCATTTTTCTTTGGAAGGGCAAACAGTGTTAAATATTTACCGTAATTACCTAATCATCAGTCTCTGAGGCTCAACATACTCCTTCCCACATCGCAAAAAAAAGTTGCTAAAATCTTTGCAAAGCCAGTATCCCTTTAAGAGTTTTATACAGTAGCACATTATGCACAAAGCAATATCGTTGCATGACAGTACTGTAGATTTTAAAGGACCAGCTTAGAAACAGAACTGTACTAAAACACATTACCTGATTGGAAACCCTGGCCTGTTGGACTGGACACCTGTGCTTGCATTTTTTGCATCTGGAAGGTGGCAGTCGTTGAGGTGCTGCTGGCAGGCAGAGAGTTTGGAGTCACTGTGGTTCCATAATTTGAATTGGGAAAATACGGCACATATTGGTTTTGTCCAAGAGATGCGTAGGAAGAATAATCCTACATTTTAAAAAACGGATGGGGCAAAAAATAATCAATTTTTTTTCAAGACTATGCATTTAAAAAAAAAGTGGTTTCAAAATATAATGTAACAGAAAAAAAAAACACACTACCTGATTAGAACTGCTGGGAGTTGCAGCACTGGTGACAACAGTTGCTGCAGCAGTACTACCAGAATAAACACCAGTTCTTGGGAAACTTGTGCCTGTCAAAATAAATATTTAAAAAGTTAAAGCATTTTCAAAAAAATATATATAAATATATACACATGCATGTGCATATATCTGTTGTAAACCCTAAGATTTAAAAATCATAAATTGAAAGAAAAATACAGAACTGTGAAATATCTTAATTAGTAACAAGGTAAATACTGCTAATATAATTATTGCTAAACATGGATAGACATCTCACAAAATCCATACCTATTGTACATAACCCTTCATTTCATGCAAAGTGTATGCTATACTTTTACCTTGAACTGGATAGGTATAGTGTGCTGGGCTGGTTTGGTTTGAGCTAAACCCTGTACTGTAACTGAGGTATCCAGGCTGACTGGGTGATCCATCTTCTGTTTTCACACCAGGCCACAATGCACCTAAGATAAAAATAACAATTATCCATTAACGGCATTTATACATGACAAGATTACCAAAACCAAAAACAAAATATGGGAACGGAAGCGTTTGATGGAAACCAAATCTCCCTCAGATGCAATATACGTTAAGGGGGCTATTCTGCAAAACATTACGGAAATGGCTTCAGATTTCAGTCTAGTGGATCCCACAGTAACTATTTCAGTACTACCACAAGATTAATTAAAATGATTGATTTTTTTTTAAAAACACAATTCACAGTCAAGAGCAGTTGTGAAGATCTGAAATTCAGAAGAGTCCAAACGTGCAAAATTTTGAACAGCCATCACCCTTTATTACTCCTTCAGGAAAGTACTATTAGGGAAGTAGTGAACAAGGATAAACTGGGTAATTGGTGCATTAGCATAGAATCCTTTCACTTTTGGGGCCTGGGCTTAAATCCAGTCCAGTCTGAAGGGATGCAAGTTTCTTCTCTCTCTCTCTCTCTCTCTCTCTGCCAACAGTATAGACTGAAACCAAATGACTGAACAGTCTCAACCCAGCTCCTAACTGGTGTGGTTTCCCAGCAAAAATAAAACTGTTCCTAAGTTGGCATTCTCTGTCAGGCAAGCCACAAGAATAACTGGTGTGGGAAATTGGAAAAAAAAACACACTGGTGTTAATAGTAGGTTGTAAAGTTCACTGTTGGGCACAAACATGATGGGCCAAATGGCCTCCTTCTGTACTGTAAACTTATTTAGAGGGAGGTTTGTTCTCCATCTGGGCATCCTGCATCTAACTTACGAGAGGTTGACCCAGAAATCACTCACCCAGATGAATGCAAAAATGTTTTAAAATAGTGGACTACCACATATCTCACCATGATCAATCATCTGCTTCATCTAAATAATCATCCGACTAGAGTGCCTGATTTTTAATGAAAAACATCCCCAAACAGTGCATAGAAACTAATCAACTGTTCATTTAATCCAAACAAATTCTAGCATTGCTAAGACGCAAGCTACAACTCTATGCAAAAATCCCAAATGTTCACTCATCTAAAAAGGATCTTTAACCTTTTAAACTTGGTTTCATATGAGGCCAATATTCACAGCATCGTAGAATGATACAGCACAGGAGGAGGCCTTTCGGTCCATCGTGCCTGTGCCGGCTCTTCGAGAGAAAGCTGTCCAATTAGTCACACTCCCCTGTCCTTTCCCCACAGCCCTGCAAATTTTTCCCCTTCAGTATTTATCCAATTCCCTTTTAAAAGTTATTATTGAATCTGCTTCCACCACCCTTTCAGGCAGTGCATTCCAGATCACAACAACTCGCTGCGTAAAAACAATTCTCATCTCGCCTCTGGTTCTCTTGCCAATTACCTCAAATCTGTGACCTCTGGTTGCTGACCCTTATGCTACTGGAAACAATTAATCCTTATTTACTCTAACAAAACTCATCATGATTTGAACATCTGTTAAACTCTAAGGAGACAAACCACTTTCAAGGAAAGCAAATGAACCAAGTGTCTTAGAAAATGCTTTGATCCATTTCATGTACATAAAGAGGGATGCAAGATCAGCTTACCAAAGGGAGGTAGTCCATAAGGCTGACTTGGTTGAGGATATGCAGTGTAAGAAGCTGGCTGTTGCACTGCTGGATATCGTGTCTGTCCCGTATAAGAAGCTTGTACTATTGGTGGAGAAAAAAGGTGTGGATATGGCCTAAAAAAATTTAAAAACTGATTAGTCTGAAGTAAATTTAAAAGGTTCTAAAACTGTACTTATTAAAAAAAAACTCAAATTATTTGATTTCCATAACAAATTGATGAGCTGCAATAATTGCTGGTTAAACAGTGCAGAGAGAACACTGGATCATTTCCACTGACTTGATAACTAATCCTTTTAAAAAAAAAGAGCAATTGGACTAATATGAACTTGTTTCTTCATTGTTGAGAAATAAAGTATATGAAATGGTTCACAAGTACAGTGTTTACACAATGTGTTGCGCAAAATACTATAACCAATGCCAGCATAAGGTATTTTAATAAAATGCTTTGGTATTAAAATCCTCCCTTCGGTACTTAAGGGTTCAACTAATTTGCAAGGACTTGTAATGTGATGAACATGAACCATCAAAAAAAAATCCCCCCCAATAATGTACTGTAGATGTAGAAAGTACACAATCTATATGCTTTCAGAATTCTAACAAACAAGTTATTGGGAAAGTCCATAGAAAATGTAAGAGGACACAATTAAAGCCATAGGAGCAAAACCCCCAACCCCCAAAATGCAATAAAATAGGTACGCAAACGGGTACGGTAGCATAGTGGTTACGTTACTGGGACTAGTAATCCAGAGGCCTGGACTAATATTCCAGAGTCATGAGTTCAAATTCTGCCACGGCAGCTGGGGAATTTAAATTTAATTAATTAAATAAAAATCTGAAATTTAAAAAAATCATCAGTAATGTGTGGCCATGAAGCCTATCTGGTTCACTAATGTCCTTTAGGGAAGGAAACCTGCCGTCCTTACCCGGTCTGGCCTATATGTGACTCCAGACCCACAACAATGTAGTTGATTCTTAATCACCCTCTGAAATGGCCTAGCAAGCCACTCAGTTGTTCAAGATGGCAGCTCACCACCACCTTCTCAAGGGTAATTAGGGACGGGCAATAAATGCTGGACCTGCCAGCACGCCCACATTCCATGAACGAATAAAAAAAAGTACACACGTAAAGGAGGCAAAACCAAGTGACATACAAAATACTGTTTGTGTAATTCATTTTAAAATAAAATCATTTTGTAAATATATTAGTCGTAAAAATGAAAGTGACGAGAATATTCAGTTTTATAAAGTTCAATTAATTATTTTTCCACTCATGGAGAAACTTGACCAGCCATTAAGGTACTGCTTTGTGGGAAAGATGCTGCCTAATTTCCTGTTCTCTACTGTGGCAAATCTACTGAGGCAAATCTACTGAACCAATACTCAATCACTACTGAATCCTTGCAGATGGACCTGGGGCTCTTTTTAAAAAATGAACTGTATGATTATAGAGTCTGCCCACTCCTCACTTTCAGGCACTTTAGGCTTAATCAATGTATACCTCTGGGCAAATTGTTCACTACTGGATAGGGTTCATGTACCAGGGGACATGAAAGTTATAAATAAAAAGGCAAATCAGATTTTAAAAATTCATCCAAAGAGCAATAGACTTATGGAATAAGTTACCAGGGAAGGTCACTGAGAGACAGAATAAATGGATTCAAGAGACAGGGATTGAGGGATAAGGCAAGAAGGTGGGTAGGATGGTTTGATCTATGAAAAACACAGGCTTGTTGTGTCTAATGGCCTTCTCTTTTTCCTAAAAATTCTTATATGCTCTAAGCGCCCATGGCCTAAAAGTATTAGATGGTCAAATTGAGAAACCCTTACTAACTTCAAGCCAACGCCACTCATTTAAGTTGAAACTTACTTTGTAGGAAACATTAGCGAGTTATCTTGATTTGGCACCCGTGGACTATAACCCGTGCAGGCTATAACTGCAAAAAGAAACATGGCAGGAAATATTCATTTCAATTATCTGGCATCAACATTAGAAAGATGAAATGTCATTGCTACATTATCCTACTTTGCCCGAAGTAAAGTTGTTAATCTACAAAGTATTTGCTTTTGTCAGGCAAGACCACCAGGATTTATCAAACCTTTTAAGTACAGCATGAAATTCATTCAATTGTAGGTACTTCATCTCAAACATGAATAGAAGGTACTTCAATTGTAGGTACTTCATCTCAAACATGAACAGAAATTGATAGCCAAGTTCCGCACCCATGAGGGCGGCCTCAACCGGAATCTTGGGTTCATGTCACGCTACACGTAACCCCACCAGCGAACAAATGTTCTCTGTTTTTAATATAACGGGTCATTTGCTGTCTTCCTTCCGGATGTGTCTATGTCTCTGCCTCTCTCTTTTTTTGGGGGGGGTTTGTATATTCGGTGGCCTTGTAGGTGACACCTCTCTGTCTGCTCACTGTGATTGCCTTGGCAACGGGCAGTAATCACCAGGCATTGTTCTGTGATTTATAAATGCGTAGGATTCGAAGATTTCATTTCCACAACATTCACCTGAGGAAGGAGGAAGCCTCCGAAAGCTTGTGAAATTTAAAATAAATTTGTTGGACTATAACTTGGTGTTGTAAAATTGTTTACAATTGTTAACCCCAGTCCATCACCGGCATCTCCACATCATGAATAGAAGCAGCTGTGAACGGTCAAAAGCTGTCCCTTTCTTTTAAGCAACAAAAAAACTTTTTTTTTTGAAGTGACTGAACTACCGAATCACGTTGTCCAATTTTTCTGTGATTATTACGATGCCGCACATCCATATCACGCCATAACAAATTCCCCGTTGATACAAGTTTGTTCATAAATGCTTGGAACCCTGATGTTTTTTGGGCCCAAGGCGGAGCAATTTATGCACAAGGCTGCCATTTCACTGGCATTGTGGCGAGGAAGGCTTGTACTTAGCTTGGATTAAATTTAAACATCTTAGATATATACTTGAAAAGAAGAAATTTGCAGGGTTATGGGGAAAGAACAGGGAAGTGGGACTAATTGGATAGCTCTTTCAAAGAGCGGGCACAGGCATAATAGGCCGAATAGCCTCCTTCTGTGCTGTAAGATTCTATGAATTAATATTTTTAATATAAGCCATCTGAAAATGGTGCACAAAAACCATAATAAAATTTTTTTTTTAAATCACCCCTCAGCCCTCTGTTCCAATGGAAAAAGCCCCAATTTTTCCATAACCATTCAAGTGAATCGACACACAACCTCTCCATGACTCCAATATCCCTCCTATAATGGAGAACCCAGAACTGCATGCAATGTCTTCTACAAATTCACCATTGCTCTCTATATTTTGTATTCAATGTCTGGAATTCCATTTCGTTTTTTTAATCCACATTCTGACTAAGATCACCTATGTGTCTGCACCAATATTTCTGTGTTTGTCCTCTCTTCAGCATCTGTTTCGGGTGTAATTCCCTTCAGTGTTGCTCTTCCCAAAATGTAGTACTTCACATTCCTCTGCACTGAATAGCATCTGCCACCTATCTGCCCATCTGTCTGTTTCCTCCTGCATTCTTCTTCAGTTTGCCAAGTCTCCAAATTTGGTATTATCAGCAAATTCCAATTAAAATATTTTAAAATGTTATCTTCAAACCACGTTTTTTTTTAAACCTCTTCAAATCTCCGTTGGTGGGTATTTATTAGATACACAAATGACCTTTCCAGGTAACCTGTTCTAAACAGTCCAATTCGATCTTTGCTCTCTGCCTTTCGTCTTTACCCCATATGGTCAGTTCCTTTAAAAGCTCCAGCTTGACAGCTAAGATAAGTTGGTTCTATCATTCAGTAACCATGATCATCCCTCCCCATCAGAGATATTGCTGTTCCTAATGCCCTTGCAATGAGATATTACAGCAAATCAATAATTATGAAAATCAATTTCCTGGCCACTGCTAATAGTCTTAGATTATGTGTTATTATTGCAAGTGCCATCCACAGTAATCTATCTTGTTTACAAGTTACATTTAGAAAAAAGAAAAAATACATTTAGTAAGAATTAAATTCTGAACTCTAGATATATTGCCAATTAACATTTTCCCACATGTAGACATTTTTCAACAAGACAACGTCTGTTTATTGTGTGGCTAAAACAAGCTGTTTTAGAGTACGTCAGGGACAATGCTATAAGCAGATTAACACATTCCTTGTTTTCACAATTTTCGTCGTCATATAGTTTTTGCTGATTTTGTAATAGGCTGTTTAAACTTATATTTAGCTGCTGTCTGCCATTCCTTAGACTGTATAGCAACAGCTTTGTTGTGTAACCTTGAAAGAGACCAATTGAAAGTGCAGCAGGGTGTTATAACTACTTGCAAAGCCCTCTAATCCTTAGACCTAATTTGAACAGCAAGTGAGCAAGAAGTCTCGTGTATGTCAAGACTTATCAGGGCAATGATTAAATCAGTGGAAGGAAAAGGCTGGAAATTAATTCCTATGACCTCGTTGTCAAGGCTAGAACACATTGAACAATTTGTCCAGCAAGTTGTTTAGATGGACTAAATGGTAGATTATTTTTTTTTTTTCTGAATGTTCCATTGCTTGGGAGGAACCCCAGCTCTGGTTATATGTAAATGGTTTGTGCCTGCAGTAGTATTCGACAAAACACTGAGGATGTCAAAATGCATGGCATGCTGCCCCTCGAGGTTTCCAGAGTGGAATGTAACCCACCATGACCTCAGCCCAGAGCTGATGAAATACCCTCTCCTCCTTGTCTCACTCCTGATCCAGGCCCCATTATCATCCTGCTGGTGGTTCCCAATGGGATCATTTGTAAAGCCCAAAGTATGGAACTCGTTCTCTCTCCTCGGGTATGACCCAAATTGACAGGCACCCACACCAGCAAAGTGACAGGACTCGAACAACAGTGAAGGAAGAGAAACTCTGGAGCAAGCTCCCTCCAAAGAGCTCCTTTCCTCCTTCAGTTGTGATCCATGTCCCTAGGGACAGACTTAAATACAAGGCAAGGCACATTACAGGAGGTGACACTTGGCCAGCTGTGATATCTCCTGTGAAACTTATCTAATGATGGCCATGTCTCTCACCACCAGCTATTGTGCTGCCTCTCTTGGGCTTTACAGCCATCAGTCAAGGTCAGGTTCCAACTACCTTTCTAGCTCCTACCAAAATGTCTCTCTAGCTATATATGATTTTCCCTAAAGGTTTTCCTATGTAACTCCATGCTACCTTGGTGTCCACTTCCATGCATCTACTGGCTGCCGTTCTAGAGCTTCCCTACACTTCAGTCTCCCAGTTGCCACTCCAACTCCTTTTCATCTCCTGCCCTCCATTAAGTGACACTTTTCCCTCCCTCATAAGAACATAAGAAATAGGAGCAGGCCCCATTCAGCAAGATCATGGCTGATCTTCTACCTCAATGCCATTTTCCTGCACTATCCCCTTGAAGCCTTTAATATCTAGAAATCTATCGAACTCTGTCTTGAATGTACTCAATGACTGAGCCTCCACAGCCCTCTGGGGTAGAGAATTCCAAAGATTCACCACCCTCTGAGTGAAGAAATTTCTCCTCATCTCAGTCCTAAATGGCCTACCCCTTATTCAGAGACCGTGACCCCTGGTGCTAGACTCCCCAGCCAGGGGAAACATCCTCCCTGTATCTACCCGATCGAGCCCATCTCCTACTTTAGACAAAAATGATGGAAACGCACAGCACGTCAGTCAGCATCTAAAGAGAAAAGACAGGTTATTGATGTTTCAAGCATGTAAAATACCACAACCTGTCTTTTCACAAATGCTGCCAGACGTGTTATATATTTCCAGAATTTCTATTTTATTTCAGAATTCCAGCATTTGCAGTATTTTTCTTTTTTCCCCTACCTTCCTTTTCTCTCTAGGATTCCCAAATGCACCGTGACCATCCAACCCCTCGGCCACCTCTCCTCTCCCCTCCCATTCCCTATCGATCCCCAACAATCTGGTTTTCATCCTATCCCCAGACTGAGGTCACCCTGTTCAAACTCACTAATGATATCCTGTGTAACTACAACTGCGGTGAGTTAGCCCCTCATGCTTGCTGCGGCCTTCTATATAAAATCGACCGTGCTATCCTCTTCCATTGCCTTTCCTCCATGGCCCATTCCATAGTCTTTCCTCCATGGCTCATTCCATAGCACCATCTTCACATGGTTCCATTCCTACCAGCACATTTCCTGTAATGGCTTCTCTTCCAGGGCTCACACAGTCACCAGTGTGCCCCAAGCTTCCATCTGCAACCCCTTATTACTCACCTATATGCTGCTACTCAATGGCATTATCTACAGACATAGGATCAGTTTCCACATGTATGCCAACAATACCCAGCTTCACCTCCATCACCACCCTTAATTCCACACTACTGTGTCCAACTGCTTGTCCTAAATCAAGTCATGGATGAGCTAGAATTTGGCAAGACTGAAACCATCCTGTGCAGCTCTCAACAGGAAGTTTGCACAATAGCAACCCCCCACCCCACTCCCCGCCATCCCCCTCGTCCCTTTAGATGAGTCTGAAGAAAAGCAATCTTAGTATCCTGTTTGATCCTGAACCAAGCTTTGAAACCTACAACCAGTCCATTACCAATACCATCCTGTCGCTATCACTACCTCATCACCATTGACGCTAAAACCCATGCTTTTGTCACCTGAAAACTTGACTCCTCACCAGCCTCCTGCTTCTATCGTACATAACTCCAACTCATCCAGAATTCCACCACCTGCATCCTATCCTGCACTAATTCCTCCTCACCTATCACCCTTATCTTCACCAACCACCACTAGCTTCCCATCTCCTGACAAAATTTCAAAATCTGTTGGCAAATTCTTCTACAACCTGACTCCATCCTACTTCGACAATCTGCACCAGCCCTACGTCCCAACTTGAACTCTCCACTCTGATCTACCGTATATAACACCCACCCCCACACCTTTGGTGACAGAATTTTCATCCAGCTTATCCTGCATTCTACAATTCTCTTACCCAAACCCCACAACCTTCCCCATTTTCAAAAACCTCCTTAAAACTTACCTCTTCAACCAAACATTCACCCATCTCCCTCCAACTATTCTCCCTACTCCTGCTTCATCCATTCCAATTTCTGAAGCACCTTGGTGTGTCCTTGCTCTACAAAGTCAAGTTGTTGCTGTCGTTTGTGTAACCGTAAGCTGATGGGCTTGTGTTAGGCAGGATACCTGCAAGATGTGCATATGACCAAGTACTTATAAAATCCTAAAGGGATGGGATCAAAGGTTATAGAGCAGGGACAAAGGTTACACAGCACCTTCTAAAGAAATTCCACTTTAATCAATGGACAGGAAAATTGGTCTCCCTTTATATAATTTAAAGATTAAAGTGCAATTCATGCAGGATGTCTCCTTTTTAAATTATACTTGGATTGGAATTTCTACACAGAAGAAATTAACAGATTCCTCCAATGGTTTTAAAAAATATTCAATGACTCATTGAGCTACAGACACCAGCGATGTCCCAGGTTCAATCTAACTAGTGTATTCAAAGTTAGTTGAATGGAGCCAGTGTAGTATTAAGTCAGTTATTCAGCTTTCCTGGGTTTAAGGTGGGGAGGAGGGGGGGTTGCGGAAAAAGGAGTTTCCCAGCAAGGGTTCAGACTCCTGACCAGCATCCACAAACCCCTGTTACACATGCGACTGCTAGCCAGGATCAAGATCAAATCCAGCTCTGAAGCCCCTATATTTGAATACGCATGGTCAAGACTCGCACATTAATATGGCACCCGGGCAAAGTACCACAGGTAACTGTGCACAGAGTTATACCCCAGCAAGGTGTCAGCGCATTTGGGAATGGATTGGGGGGGGGGGGGACGATAAGAAAATACACTCCCCATTGAAATGGCTTTGGAAATAGCCAGTCTTGATTTCAAGGATCCACTAAAGATTGAGATTAATTATCTCTTCTAGGACTAATCCACAACCAGAGTTTTAACTTCTCTTGCAAACTACACATTTTTAAATAAAGTATCTACAATGCAGTTACATGCACTGATAAGTTCTTACCTGATCCTGGATATGCATCAACAGATCTGTTCCCTGTTGGAGTTTCAGATTCACTGCTTTGAACCACTTCATTTTTAACTACATAAGGAACAAATATTAATAAAGGCACAGATTACTCATCTTGTCACATAATAGCCATTGTTCTCAAAGATATACTCCACATAGTGGGAAGACAATAATGGACTGCATACAAAAGAAGGCAGGCAGGAAAAGGTTCAACACAAATACGAGGAAAAGTTGAAATCCAGCAGAATGGGAGAGCTATAAAAGGCAACAAAGTAAAAAGGGGAATATGAAATAAAACTTGCAAGGGATAACAAAGTTAAGAGGAAAAGTTTTTATAAGTATATTAAAGAGAGTGGTAATGAGGAAAGTTGGCCCATTGATGGTCAATGAGGAAATGGAAGACTTGTTGAATGAATACTTTGAATCAGTTTTCACAATCCAAATTTACACAAAGAATGAACACTTGGCCGGCTCCCAACAACTATTAAACAGTATTCTAGCACCAATCCATGACACGGAACAGAAAATGGGAAAACGGGACGAGAAATGTTGGGAGATATTAGCCAGCATGAGGCCCAAATCAGAGGGGCTCAATATATGAAAAAATTAAGCTGTGAATTTATAATTTGCAGACTTTGTAAAAATTAATGTGTGGTTCAGCCATACAGACCAGAAGAGCCAAGTTCAATTATTGGTATGAGCCGTGAAAACTGGTTGGAGCCAGAGTAGCACTCGGTGCACTCAATGCTTGGGTTACAAGATACAGGGGATGGGAAAAAAGGTATCAGTCAGAGTTCCCACTCCCAGTGACCACTATCAGAACTGGATGGATGGATACTGGGCTTCACAGCAATGCCTCCAGCAGTCAAATACGCGCCCAACACTCAGTAGCCATGAGTTCAACTCACCTTCTGCTTCACTCAGCACAGTTAAATTACTAGCCAGACTGCTGGTCTCAGACTTTTGCGTATCATTTCTGTTAGTTTGACTCTGCAGTCTGATTAAGTTCTGCAGTTCCCCAGTCCTGGGGAAATGGGAAAGAAAGAGAATTTAAAAAAAAATTAAACCCTCTTATGGACTTTCATTATTCAACCCTAACACTTCAAATAACAGTGTGTATGTGAGGTTTAGTTGAAGAACCTGCTCCCTGTCAACTTTTTCTTCTTATAAAGAACAATTTTTGGTCTGTTCTATCTGATCTTCTCCCCTAGCATTCATGTGCGTCTTTAAATCAGAAGCAGGGTAATCTAGCTGACAGAATTCAATCAACCTCTCCTAGACTAGTTTTCACTAGGCAGGGTCGCATGGATGTGTGTGAAATTTTACCATTTTTGTTTAAATGAAATCTAGGTGAAAATTGGAATAAAATAAAATGAATATTGGCATTTCATCTGGAATGTGTAATGCTAAAAAAAAGCTCTGCAGTTTGCTGATGGTGGGCTGGGAAAAGGAAAGATAATTCCTGTAAGTCAATACAGGTCTTGAAACCATTAGGACAGAGGTTTGTTTGATTTTTCATGAGCCACCTGCCCACAACATTTCTATTTTAATATGCTTACACTAAAAAAGGTCTTTTCTTTCATTAAAAAGTTGTTTGGCAGATTTTGCCCATTTTGGCTGCATCGCACTGTCATCATGCACATCACTCCACAGATCCTCACTACATTTGCGTAAGTTAAGTCTGCCCAAGACTGGCTTCTTAAAAAAAGACACACGCACAAATTAATACTGTATCAATATTGGAGACTAGCAGTTTATGCAACCAAAACCACTTGGATCACTCGAGTTTTGCATATACCACAATTGTATGAAAAAGGTCTTTGTTAAACCTCCTCTTCTCAATGCCTAACAGCACACAAGGCAACTCATTTCTTCCACTACTTTATATCCACCTGATGGTGCTGTAGGTCGTTTCTGTGACAAAGTCCCTTTATTTATGTGGACAGGTCGTTTGCATGATTCACAGCTCCCTACCAGGATGAGAAAGGGATGGGAGGTCACCACTCCACGCCCATCGGACGCAAGTACCCCGCTGGTTATCAACCCAGCATTCAGAGTCCGGAACTCTGGTTTCTGCTCATCGTGACTGTCTGGAGTGGGGCTTAAACCCATAACCTTCTGACTCAGAGGTGGGAATTTTACCACTGAGCCAAGGCTCACTCCTTTGGTAAACCTAGCACAAAAAAAACTGGCAGTTATTTTAAATCTGACTTCCACGTACACCTGAATAAAGATTGCTGTTTGTGGATTCATTCAGCAGCTTTCAATTACTGGCGCTCACTTGAGAAGGGTGAAGGCAAACTTGCTGGCTGCAATTTTTCTTCCAGCAGCATTATGATAAATCAAGCACACATGCATTCAAGATTTCAAATACACAAATGCCGACAAACCTTAAACCTTGCTCATCTGTGGTATTCAAATCATGGCGTGATTTCTTCACCTGCAAAAGAAAACATCTTAACCCAACTACTTAAAAAAAAAACAGGTATTCAAGATTTAAATGAAGTATCTAAGGAACCTTAAAAGGGGGAGATATTTCACATTACAGCTCACTCATTCATGTAACTAATACATCTCACCATATATCTCTGTCGCATACAATTGGAGTATGGTTAGAAACATTCACAAGTCTTGAGCAAGGAGCGAGCGAGCGCGACAGACCGAGAGAGGAAGCGACAGACAGGGGGAAAACTAAAATTTCATGAAACTGCCTGCTCAATAGTAGCGTGCACGATTGGACCATGGTTAAATAAAATGCAAATTGTCTTACTGCAATCCTAGGTTTGACAAATCACAGTAAAAATCCAGTCAAATAAAGGCTTTAGTCAGAATTAAGCAAGAAGTGACACTTACAGGTCGCTCCTGTGAGTCCTGTTGATCTTCCATTGAAGTTGGTCTGTGATTCTCACCCCTTTGCAGATACAGGACAGCGATGCTTGTTCGTCTTCAAAAGCTATAATGTCTGTCAAAAAGTTTTTACAGCCTTATATACTCATCACAAAAGGTCATCTGATATGAAATATTCCCAAACTGCTCATTTATTATTTCAAACTTAGTGGCATGTGAGGTCTTATCTACAGCAAAGCCCATCATTAACTGTACAGAGTAAAAATACTGAAGTGCGGCTTTATGGTTAAGCCTGGACAGATCAATTAGCTGGATATAAAGCATGACATGTTCCATAACCAAGCACACCATGTGAAATAATCAGGACATCAGACACGTGTAACTGCTATTTGAGGAATGCACTTAATTTTTTTCCCCCAGATAGATTCATAGAATCATACAGCACAGGAGGCCATTCGGCCCATCGTGCCTGTGCTGGCTCTTTCAAAGAGCTATCCAATTTTGTTCCACACCCCATCTTTTTCCCCATAACCCTGCAAATTAGTCCTTAAGTACATGTTCAATAGCCTTTTGAAAGTTCCTCTGGAATTTTCTTCCACCACCCTTTCAGGTAGTGAAAAAAATTCTTCTAATTTCCCCTCTTGTTCTTTTGCAATTATTTTAAATCTACGGCCTCTGGTTACCAACCCACTTACCAAAAGAAACAGTTTCTCCCCATCTACTCTTGAAAATTGAGGATTTTTCGAATATCTCTATTAGGTCTCCTTAACCTTCTCTGCTCTAAGGAAAACAATCCCAGATTTTCTAATTGATCTGTCAAAATGGCATGGGTTGCTCCAGTGTCATCAATAAAGGGGTCACATTTATACCTACACCCCCCCCCCACCTTTTAAGGGGTTTAAACTTTTTTAAAAATCCCAACTTCTCCAATCTCTCTTCATTCCTGGTACCATTCTAGTAAACCTCCTCTGCATCCTCTCCAAGGTCTTGACATCCTTCTTAAAGTGTGGTGCCCAGAATTACACACAATACTCCAACTAAAGCCTAACCAGTGATTTGTTATGGTTTAGCATGACTTCCTTCTTTTTGTATTCAAGCCCCTATTTACAAAGCCAAGTATCCCATACGCTTTTTTAACCACCATATCAACTTGCCCTGCCACTTTCAAAGATTTGTGGCTATGTACCCCCAGGTACCTCTGCTCTTGCATCTCCCCCAAAATAGTACCATTTGGATTATACTGCCTCTCCATGTTGTCCCTTCCCAAGTGCATCACTTCACATTTATCCACATTAAAATGCATCTGCCATCTATCTGCCCATTTCACCAGGCTACGCAAATCCTACTGAAGTCTGTTACTATCCTCCTCGCAATTTACTACGTTGCCAATTTTTGTATCATCCGCAAACTTCGAAATTGTACGCCTTATCATATGTTCACATGATTTGTCACTGTTCACCTGATCAATAAGCAATCTGATTATCATCCCAATAATTAAAAAAGCGATAGGAAAACTACTCCTCTGAATACATGTGAGCTGCGAATAAGGTGGACAAAAGACACCTAAAAAAGCGAATCTGCATTTTCAGGATTAAAAAAACATTCAAAGCAGGAATTTTTCTCAAAAAGCAAAATCATCAACTTCCACCATCATTACTAGACAAAACTTCTTTTACAAAGCAGTTTGATTAACATTATGCAGCATTAAGCCTCTGGCGACTACATAGTGTGACTGACTACTGTACGTCCTTTTATAGAATTCAAAATACCCAACTTGTCCTCTGTCACAGCTACAAAACTGATCCATACAATTAAAAGTCTTGCACCTTGCATCATGCCTTCATTGAGCAAAAAAAAAAATCATATTTAAAAATAACCATCTGCTGGAATGAGGTTTGCTCCCCAGTCAGTGAGGAGGGTCACCGTTGATGCTAAGTTTTGACACTGCAGCTGCAATCAATCAGACCCAGACCATGGCGAATGACCACCTCCCTGGTCAAGGAGACACTGCGAAAAACTTTCCTGGTGCAATGCTACATCAACAACTTCAGCAAGAACTATAAATCTACCCTGGGAACCGAGATTGGACATGCAGAAGTTTTATTTTTCTCAGTGGGTGATTGTTCCGTGGAACGGTATTGCAGAGGCGGTAGTCAGGATTGGCTACTTGCAGTCCTTTAAAAAGATGTTAAGAAACATTTATGGAAAACTACAAGATCATGGAAGAAGAATGGTAAGATTTGGATAATAATCAATGGGATGGAGCCTCCTGGACATGTCTGATCACTTTTCAGAAGTCAAAGAGGAGTTTTTGACAGAGGTTTCCTGAGTGCACTATGGGTTTCTGCTTTTTTTGCCTTTCCTAGGACGTGGGGGGTTGCAAGTGCAAGGAAGAGTGGGTATATGGGGATGAGTCCAATAAGATCTGGGGCAAGCATGTTTGCTGCTGATGGCCTTTTATCATCCCCGAGTACACAAGTGGGGATAAACACAGAGAAAAGAGGAAAAAAATCATGTAAATAAATGAGATTAGAAGGTTTTGAGGATGAGGGAAGAACAAAAAAAAAATTGCATTGCAGGCAAATACAGTACTGCAAATCCACAGTGGAAGATGGGACAAAAACATATAAATTGGTTAATTTCAAACCTCTACGCAGCGATTCCCCAAACACTGACACACCCAGAGAACCTTCATCCTAACTTCTGGAAAACAATGCCAACTATCCAAATGAAAAAAGTATCATAATTGCAGAAATTTTTTTTAAATTATTTTTGTTGATGTATTCTAATATGCTAAAAAAAACATTTACAGGAAACGTCAGAAATCTGTTGACAGAAATCTGACGACATCATGGGGCCCTGGAATTCCCCTTGCAGGCCTCTGTTTGAAAACCTATGATGTAAATAATAGAAGAGTTACTTGTACCTTAAGGAAGTTTTGTCGAAGCAGTAAGCAACAGTATTGCATATATTAAATATGGAGGCCCTCTATTGTTCAGAATGCAAAGTATAATATTTTACCCTTGTGCCATACATTATATCGCTTCATTCTATTTCTTATATTACAGTGACGGTCAAGTTTAGTCTGCTGCAGGACCACAACAAGCGTAAGAACCCGCATTCCAGGTCATTGACTACCCACGAGCAATGCCATGGGAGATCTATTAGTACAGTAAAAATTTGTCTACCAAGAATCTGTAAAGCAAAGAATTACAATTGGCTCAAATAACTATCTATTGAGTTATCCATGCAGACAGGTTAAGTGACTGTTGATTGCCAAGCTGCAGAAAAAGATTGAATAAAAAGATCTAATTTTATACAGTCTTACATTGAGTCTACAGCGCAGAAACAGGCCATTTGGCCCAACTGGTCTACGCCGGCATTTATGCTCCGCACAAGACCCCTAGTTCATCTATCCCTAGTCATTCCATGAATATTTAGAGCCAATTTGGATGAGATTTTTTCATGTCACTGGGTGGCACTGATGTTTACCTTGGTGCTGTAGGGAAATGTTACAGGTGGTTTTGATGCTGAGCTTGGACATTGCTGCCAAAGTTAATAAAGCTCAGGGCAAGGTGAATGATCACCTATTCAAAATGCTGGTCATTGGAGACTGGTAGGTGGGAAAAACCTCCATATCGTGCTACACTGACGACAAACAAGGACTACATATCCACCATGGTGGGGTTGGTGGGAAGGAAACTTTTATAATTAGGTAAATAAATTAGCTATACACACTGTAACCAAATAATACAAACAGGGGTGAAAATATCAAAACGGTTTCCCCACCACTGATCAGTACCCTGTTGTAAAGCCACGTTTATGGAGGCCAGAAGCTTTATTAGTTGCGATGCCCTCTACAGCTAAATAGTCTGCTGACTCCTACTGTTTAGGCTCACAAAAAATGTCCACTTTGATGAAGTAACAGATGGCCGAGAATGCCCACAGAACATGAATTGCGTTCTTCAGGACGGCAGAGAAGAATGAAATAGGATAAGGAAGAAAAACAAGATGTCAGTCCCACACCACAAAGGGGGGAGGTGGGGGGCGGAGAAAAGAGAGGTGTCCGACTAAACAAACTAATAATTTGATTTATCGTTGTACCTTCTAAAAGTTATTTTGTTAGATTTTTCCCCCAAAACCAAAAGGAGAGTTACTAGTTTGTCATCAAGATAACTACCAAATGCAAGTTTGAGCTCTCAAGTTGAGCAGCAGATACCAGGAGCTCCTCAGAAATGGCATGGGGAGCAAAGCAACTCAAAATGTGAATCGCTGCAATCCTCCTGTCAAGACAATGGGCACACACCAAACCCCATATTAGAAATGATCATTCCAAGCAAACTGCACTATTGTCTCACTGGCCCATATTGTTTAGGATTCATTACTCAGCAGGGCTCATGGTAGGGTGAACGCAAACCCTCTCAAAATAGTGACATACAAATGAATTATGAACTGATTCATCATGACAGTTTTCAAATTCATTAAAAACACTTTTACGACAGTAATTACATTTGTTACTTGAGTTAACATAAAACATTTTGCATGTTTCACACACACATTTACTTCTCTGTACACAGATGCTGCTTTTCAAGGTTTGACTGTTGACTCACCATTTACAAAGATCTGGCCTTGCCACATTTAATGCTGCCAAGAAAATCAGCAATACACCAAAAGAGCAGTAAGATTAGCACATTTTGGCGACCTAGCTTTATATAATCAAAAATGTAGGAGTAGATACCGCCGTACACACACACACACACACACACACACACACAGTAAACTGGTGATTTGCCTGCAAGTGGCTAACTGCAAAAACCTGGCAACTGGCAGTATCCAGGCACTCAAGGACTTAACGGAATTGCGTTAAAGTTACTATAGGGATCGTCTTCTGCTTTGTTGGCAGAAAAGCCGAGTATAAACAGATTCATCACGATTATTTTCAAAAAGATCTATGGAAGGAGCACTGAACATTAATACTTTTTACAATTCTAGAATACTTAAATTAATTTAGAACGTTCAGTGTACATTAGAAACTTTTGCTTCTCTGTATACAGCAAAATGCCATTAAAAGCTCTACATTATCAACTGGTTTGTAACTGCTTGATTGTTTACCTCTGTTTGGCTTCAACCTGTTTAAGTACAGAGAGAAACCCAGAAATACTCAGGAATATGCCAGAAGTAGCTACATCCCAACTTTTTTGAATGCAAATACAGCTCCCCTGACAATTTGGTGAATTTCTCTCATGAATACCTGAGGCAGTGAACTAAGAAGGTCTGAATTTTGATCTCTGGTTTATGCAGAATTAACTGGAGATCATTCTGGACAGCAGTAGGGTCACTACAACTGGCCTCAACACCACTAGGCTCAGGTGAGCTAAACTCAGCTAGACTTTGTACTGTGATCAATATTCAGCTGCAAGTATGGAAAGGAGTGGGTTTAGCCGTGATATTTCTAGTGGCTGACTGGACTGCTTACAGTTACTGTCTGGATGTAAATAATTTGTCACTTTGTCAAAGTACAGGAGAACCACCGATGACTGTGGAAATGCACTTCAGCAAGCATCTTAGAGGGAGAAGAGGCAGAAACAGCATCTTTTCAGCCATAGAAAGAACAAACACATACCAATACAGAATTAGAATTCCTAACATAAGGCACTATCTAATGCCTTCACTGTGCTTTTTTCCTTCCATACAGGATATTGCAAGCCCACCACCATTTCAGTGCCAGGAACTGTTTTAGGAAACCACACAATTTCTAAACTATTTTCAAAAGTAAAGTAAACCCACCTCATAAACCTTTACGAGCAGCCACTACATGTAGACTATAAATCAAAGAACACAAGTAACCTGCAGTCTGTGATCACAAAAATTACCTGGGCATTATGGATCCAAAGAAAACAGCAAAATGCCAAATCAATCAATCATAGTACTTCCAACATTAATATTTAAATACTTCAGACCACAAGATATTGGAACAGAATCAATTTCACAACCACAGATCCAGAAATAAAACTCGGACTGATATTTTCATCCCTAGCCCAGCGATACCGAGGCTAACTGAAGCACCACATTAGCCACCCCAGCTGAGGTCAGGTAGCTCAGCATACATAGAACATCAAATCATGCAGATAGTTATGGTTCAATACCACAACAGACAGTGCATTTATCTATTAAGATGCTGAGGACAGGAGTGCTTTATTTTTTTCCTAAACTGTCCACTCCTTAAAATGCATGCCTCCTTAATATTTTTCTAATAAAAAAATCTGAGCTGTAATTTGTTTTTTGTTTTGTTTATTCTGATTAACATACATCAGACTGTCACTAAATGTGCACTGGTAAATCGTGCCAAAAAATATCAGCAAAATGTTGGAAGTTCTTAAAAAAAATCTTAAGAATCAATTATGAACAAATTAGAATGCCTGTGAAGACCAGTTTTTACATAATTAACTAGTTATATCAAAACTGTTGGACCTCTGACAGGCAGCTTGAATTATGATTTCAATAAGTGATTTTATTTTGCAATAACCACCAATCTCAATGTATATTCTAAATCATATAAATGAGCAGTACGTTAGGAAAGCCTGCTTTGAGCGAAGTTACCTCAAACGCCTTAATATAACAAGTTCATTATGGTGACCCCCAGGATGTTGATGGAGGATTCGGTGATGGTAAGGCCGTTGAATGTCAAGGGGAGGTGGTTAGATCTCCCTTGTTGGAGATGGTCATTGCCTGGCGTGAATGTTACTTGCCATTTATCAGTCCAAGCCTGAATGTTGTCCAGGTCTTGCTGCACGCGGACAAGTACTGTTTCATTATCTGAGGGATTGCGAATGGAACTGAACACTCCGCAATCATCAGCAAACATCCCCACTTCTGACCTTATGATGGAGGGAAGGTCGTTGATGAAGCAGCTGAAGATGGTTGGGCATAGGACACTGCCCTGAGGAACTCCTGCGGTGATGTCTTGGGGCTGAGATGATTGGCCTCCAACAACCACAACCATCTTCCTTTGTGCTAGGTATGACTCCAGCCAATAAAGAGTTTTCCCCCGATTCCCAATTACTTCAATTTTACTAGGGCTCCTTGATGCCACATTCAGTCAAATGCTGGCTTGATGTCAAGGGCAGTCACTCTCACCTCACCTCTGGAATTCAGCTCTTTTGTCCATGTTTGGACCAAGTCTGTAATGAGGTCTGGAGTCAATTGGTCCTGGCGGAACCCTCAGTGAGCAGGTTATTGGTGAATAAGTGCCGCTTGATAGCTCTGTCAACGACACCTTCCATCAATTTGCTGATTGAGTGTAGACTGATGAGGCAGTAATTGGCCAGATTGGATTTATCCTGCTTTTTGCGGACAGGACATATCTGGGCAATTTTCCACTCTGTCGGGTAGATACCAGTGTTGTAGCTGCACTGAAATAGCTTTGCTGGAGGCGTGGCTAGTGCTGGAGCACAAGTCTGCAGCACTACAGCTGGGATGTTGTCGGGGCCCATAGCCTTTGCTGTATCCAGTGCACTCAGCCATTTCTAGATATCACATGGAGTGAATCGAATTGGCTGAAGACTGGCTTCTGTGATGGTGGGGATATCAGGTGGAGGCCAAGATGGATCATCCACTTTTAGTGCGAATTCACCCTAAGGGACCATTGTCAAATCCTTCTATGATTCAGGATTCCCAGTTGATGTCGAGGATGATAGCATTCCCAAGGTAGCAAATAATGTGTCAGAACTAGTGGACAAAGCTGTTAAAGCACAAGTAAGTCAGTGTCAGCAGATCTGTGCAGACTTTGACTGAAGACATGCCAGTTACGGATGACTGTCAACTAGAAAATTAGAAAAATAACCTTGTGGGATACCATCAAGAGAAGCAAAGCAACATCTGAGGCAATAAGTATAAATTGAACTGTAAAAATAAATGTGTGCCAGTTTACTGTGCAGATTGTGCTTGTATGTTTCAAGCACAAAAAATTAATGAGGGAGCAGGTGAAGCTGTAAAGTTGACAACTGTTGTGAAACTTCCAACTCCATTCGCTAACAGACAAATGGGTCGACACCGACTAGTGACCACAAGTGTGAGAGAACCATTGCTAGGACATTCTTAGAATCATTGAAATTTACGGCACAGAAGGAGGCCATTCGGCCCATCGTGCCTGTGCCAGCCGAAGAACAGCCATCAAGCCTAATCCCACTTTCCAACTCTTGGTCTGTAGCCTTGTAGGTTACGGCACTTCAAGTGCATATCCAAGTACTTTTTAAAATGGTGATGAGGGTTTCTGCCTCTACCACCCTTTCAGGCAGTGATTACCAGACCCCCACCCCCCAACCACCCCCGGGTGAAAAAATTTCTCAACTCCCCTCTAATCCTTCTACCAATCATTTCAAATCTATGCCCCCTGGTTTTTGACCTCTCTGCTAAGGGAAACAGGTCCTTCCTATCCACTATCCAGGCCCCTCATAATTTTAAACACCTCAATTAAATCTCCCTCAGCCTCCTCTGTTCCAAAGAAAACCACCCCAGCCTATCCAATCTTTCTTCATAGCTAAAATTCACCAGTCCTGGCAACATTCTCGTAAATCTCCTCTGCACCCTCTCTAGTGCAATTACATCCTTCCTGTAATGTGGTGACCAGAACTGTACGCAGTACTCTAGCTGTGGCCGAACTGGTGTTTTATACAGTTCTAGCATAACCTCCCTGCTCTTATATTCTATGCCTCAGCTAATAAAGGAAAGTATCCCGGATGGTTTCTTAATCACCTTATCTACCTGTCCTGCTACCTTCAGGGATCTGTGGACATGCACTCCATGGTCCCTTTGTTCCTCTTCACCTCTCAGTATCCTCCCATTTATTGTGTACTCCCTTGCCTTGTTTGCCCTCCCCAAAGGCATCACCTCACACTTCTCTGGATTGAATTCCATTTGCCACTTTTCTGCCCACCTGACCAGTATATTGATATCTTCCTGCAGTCTAAAGCTTTCTTCCTCACTATCAACCACACTGTCAACTTTTGACACATCTGCAAACTTCTTAATCATGCCCCCTACATTTAAGTCCAAATCATTGGCATATACTACAAAAAGCAATGGACCTAGTACAGAGATCTGCGGAACCACACTGGAAACAGCCTTCCTGTCACAAAAACACCCGTCGACCATTACCCTTTGCTTCCTGCTACTGAGCCAATTCTGGATCCAACTTGCCATTTTCCCTTGGACCCCATAGGCTTTTACTTCTCACCAGCCTGCCATGTGGAACCTTATCAAAAGCCTTGCTAAAATCCATGTAGACTACATCAAACGCGCTACCCTCATCTGCCCTCCGTGTTACCTCCTCAAAAATTCACTCAGGTTAGTCAGGCACGACCTTCCCTTAATAAACCCATGCTGACTATCCTTATTAATCCGTACCTTTCTAAAGCTAAAATAATAATACGTTAGTAATCAAAAAGAGTTTAAAATATTTTTATTCTACCTTGGTTTTTGTATTGATTCTTCCATGTCATTAAGCTACTGTACATGTACAATCAAATTCCAGACACAAAACAGACTTGGCAAAAATTGTTTTGCTTGATTAGGATGTCTAAGCTCCACCACAAAAAATAGTAATTTCCAAACCATTATATCATCGACCAGTTAATTCATACAGCAATTTAAATAAAACATAGGAACATGCTGAGTTAGCTGATCTCAATCAAGGTAGTAGGGGTACAATTGGCTACAGGTCCCCGAGCTCGGGGCATAGGAAAAAGGACCATAGTTCCTGCCACTGATTGCTATCCAGAAACTCCTTCTGGAAATGAACGTAATCAACCGGTGAAATATTAAAATGTTATGCAAGGAATCAGTCTCAAAAAATGTTACTGGCTTTCTTCATTAAAAGCTATGAATCTTCAGCTCTCCCTCATGCCCACCCAGTATGCTGTTCCACATTTTGTTAATGGGAGATCCACTCTCTTCCTTTTCCCCCACACCCATACTGAGGACAGAGCCATTTAGCCCACTAGCTTTACTACCAGTGCTTGAATTTACACAGTTAGGCATACAAAACAGTGTCAATCAGCAGTAATAAATGCATAGGGCAAGATCCTATTTTTTTTTCCAGTTTATTAATATATAGTAACATGACAGTAAATCTCAGGGCAGGAAAACAATGGAGACTAATTCTGTATGACTAAGCAATATTATCACAAGTGGGAATAGTATAACAGAACTACTGCATCTTATTTATTTCTATATAAACTTACATAAGCTAAGAATGACAGTACAAGAGTAAAATACCACACAACACAGAGAATCAAGCACTTCTGACTGGGTTGCAAAGTGAAGAAATTCCATTGTATTATCCTGATGAAATCTCTCAGTTCCAACCACCAAAGAGCACGCTACACTGCAGTATACCAGGATCAGAAGTTTTGGTGACCCAAGATTTTCAACCATTCAACAGACCCAGGTACCTTATAAACAATCAAAGACACCATGTATTAAACTTCAAAGCACCACTTATCAGAGAGGTCTATTTGACATACCTCAAGTAAAGTTTGAAAGTTAAGTGATCATCTATAAAGGCTTAATACTAATATATTATCCTATAGGTCGAAGTGTAGAATAGCCTTTACTGGAAATCTTTCTAAAACCAGTTAACAAGAAGGTAAGTAGATAAGTGAAAATATTTGTCTTTGACATGCTAAGTTGCAGCTTTGCAATTCTCTTTTCCACTTATTAAAAAACCAATACCGCAGATTATCTGGTAGTTCAAATTAGTGTGGTGTTGGAAAACTGCCACAATTACCTTCATATGTCACTGTACTTTCAAAAACAATTCATTTGTGAAGCACTTTACTATATTTTCATGTAATGAGGAGCTGTAAAACTAAGTACTATTTATAAAAACAAGTAGTTAAAGGGCTCCTCTACAGCCCAGAAGCCCATTCAATTAATGGATAAACTGTTCCACTTCAGTGATGGCAGCCAAGTCAGATTTTCACACAACGGATAGGCTGCTTCCAAGCACAGATAGAAAGATTTTTTTTTAAATCAATAAATAATGTCAATGGACTCTCTGATGGTTTATCCCAAGAGTAACTAAGCCACACAGACTAGGAGGGTTTTAGGTACAATCCTATGTGCATGTTAAATCAGTTAATCATCATACTGGGCAGCAGTAGTGATGCTAAAATCAACCTCAGTGCCCCAAGTTGGAGGAAGGGGCCAGAAAATAAAATAAATCTACTCGATTGTTAACCAGCAACCCAAATTGAAAGTGCACGTGTGTGGGCAGTGGATGTGGACACGACCTGGCTTGGCTGTGATGCGTCCCGTGGTCAAATCGCACCTCTACATTTACTAACAAGACTCACACGTGAACAATGGCCACTTGGGCAAGCTCCTGGAAGACACAGCACCCATGGAACTATACCCAACAAGGACTCGTGCCTTCGTGAGAGGAAAAACTGGTGAGTTTACAAAGATCACTCTGGAAAATGACCAACTAAAATCAGTCAACTTGTGGCAGACCTCAACCTAACTAAAATAATTGTAAACAATTTTACAACACCAAGTTATAGTCCAACAATTTTATTTTTAATTCCACAAGCTTTCGGAGGCTTCCTCCTTCCTCAGGTGGTGTGGAAATGACATTTTCGAATCCTTCGCATTTTAAAATCACAGAACAATGCCTGGTGATTACTGCCTGTTGCCAAGCCATATACAAATGGGGGTTTGTATATTCGGTGGCCTTTTTAGGTGACACCTTTCTGTCTGCTCACTGTGATTGCCTTGGCAACGGGCAGTAATCACCAGGCATTGTTCTGTGATTTTAAAATGCGAAGGATTCGAAAATGTCATTTCCACACCACCTGAGGAAGGAGGAAGCCTCCGAAAGCTTGTGGAATTAAAAATAAAATTGTTGGACTATAACTTGGTGTTGTAAAATTGTTTACAATTGTCAACCCCAGTCCATCACCGGCATCTCCACATCATAACTAAAATAAGGTAGAGAAAGCCTGAATCAATAGGAAACCAAATGCTAAAATGTATTTTTGTAAATTAGTTTATTTGTTGAACAACTGACAAAATGTTTTGGCTGAGAAACTGTAAATTGAGAAAGCAAGGTTTATTCATCATGATCACAAGATATTTATGGATGGGGAAAGCCAGTCAGCCCATTTGATTCCTCCATCCTGAGAGATCCTAACACCTCAACCGCACGCCATTGTAGAGTCCAACTGTTTCTTAAATAATTCCAGGGTTTTTGCCGCCACTACTCTATCTGGAAATTAATTCCATATGTTGATCTTTGTGTGAAGAATTTCCTGATATCGGTCCTAAAAGTACCCTTCTCTAGTTTGAACCCACCTCGTCTAGTTGTACTCCTACAGCTTAACATAAAGCAATATCCTAGGGCAACTTTTCCTATACCCTTAACAATCTCATATACTTTTGTAAGATCACCTCTCAGACACCTCCATTCCAGACTGAAAAGCCCAAGTTTCTCCAGTCGTTTCTCGTAACTCAGACCCCCAACACTGGCGGTCTGAGTTACGAGAAAGGGGGTGGGGGGGTTGCGTTAGGACACCTCTGGATTTGATGTCTTTCCATAATGGGGCTCCCAAAACTGCAGACAGCGCTCTAACTGTGGTCCATCCAATGTTTTGGACAAATTTAATTATTTCCTTACTTTTGTGCTGTAAGCCCCTATTTATAAAACTCAAAATGTTGCTGGCCTTTTTATGGTTTTATGTCTTTTCATGGAGTGTTACAATCCTAAAAATGCATATTTCACACTTATCTCTATTAAAGTGCATTTTCCATCTGTTTGCCCATTCTGCTAACCTGTATGTTCCTGAAACCTTTTGCAGGTTTCCTCACTGTTTGCCAAGCTTACTTTTGTGTCACCAGCAAATTTCAAGATTATGTTCCCTAGGCCCAAGTCTTCAACATATACCTAGAATAAACATCCAGCACTGATCCTTGAAGTATACCACTTCAAAATGCTTCTCCAATCAAGCCTCCTGTGAGACAGCTGATCAAAAACCTTCCAAAAATCCATATACACATCTTCTGCATTTTAGAATCATAGTATCATAGAATGGTTACAGTACAGTAGGCCACCATTCGGCCTGTCAAGCCCATGCCGGCTCTCTGGAAGAGCAATCCAGCTAGTCCCGTTCCCCTGCCCTTTCCCCGTAGCCCTGCAAATTTTTTCCCCCTTCAAGTACTTATCCAATTCCCTTTTGAAAGCCACGATTGAATCTGCCTCCACCACCCTTTCAGGCAGTGCATTCCAGATCATAACCACTCGCTGCGTAAAATAGTTTTTCCTCATGTCATCTTTGGTTCTTTTGCCAATCACCTTAAATCTGTGATCTCTGGTTCTCGACCCTTCCACCAATGGGAACAGTTTCTCTCTATCTACTCTGTCTAGACCCATGATTTTCTTTATCACTTTTTCAAAAGAAAGAAGTCTCAAATTTGTCAAACACGAATTGCCTTTAAAAAAATATTGGCCATGCTTGATCAACCTACGAATTACTAAATGCTCACTTATTTTATCCAAATTATGGATTCTAAGTTTGTCCACAATTCATGATAGACTAACCAGTCTACAGTTACCTGGTTTCTCCTTCTCTCCCTCCTTGAACAAAGGTGCTACATTGGCTACACTCCAGTCCTACGGCACAATCTGCACGCTGAAGGAGGAGGAAGAATTGTGGCCGGAGACACTACAATCTCGTTATGACTTCTTTCAACAGTCTAGGGTACACTGACGTCAGGGATTGCTGACTTATCCTCCTTGAGTTCTGCTAATTTTTTCAGAACCAATTCCTTTTCTGAGTATTATCTATGAGAAATTGTTTTGTATTCTCTAGTGCACCTATATTCTCACTTTTTGTTAAAACAGATGCAAAACATGTATTCAGTTTAGTTTTAATCTATTCATCCATGGAACTCTATTCTTTGATGTACCCTCTTTTAGTCTTGTAGGAATTTATTTTGTACTCATATGAAGATTTCCCACTGCTAATCTGTTGGCTAACTTTTCTGCCCAGTTAACGAGTCAAATCCCTTCTTATCGGGCTGAATTTTGCCTTTTTCTCCAGTCCGGCATCCTTACCTTGGAGTCTTCAATATAGTTTTCTGTTTTTACACTGAACGTAACTATATTGTGTTTCCCAAATGTTCTCCTGCTCAGCAGTTGTTTGCCTCACCTCATTCAAGAAATACTTTTCTCCTTGTTGGACTAAATCTGTAAGGGATCACTGATCTACAAAGCAAATCTGTATGCATCCTAAAAAGCATTCTGCACTTTAATCACATGCATTACCTTTAATTCCACTCTATCTTGGGATAGTTAAAATCACCCAATATTATTGTCCTGTCGTTCTTGCATAGCTCTTCGAACTGTCTGCGGATCTCGACCTCTATCTCATCTTCGCTGTTTGATGACCTGTAATGCACAACAGTTATACCATTTCCCTTCCTATTTCTTAATTCTGTCCACATGGATTCTATCTTAACACAACCCTGTCTGAGATCCTCACGTTCTAGTGCAGTGATAGAATCAGCACAGGAGGCCATTCGGCCCATCATGCTTCCACCCACCCCCGTTTTCGCTTGTGCGATAACCAGTGTAGCAAATACACATATAATCAACAAAACTTTTATATAAATGGGTAAAATCAGCCCTGGATGGGCTGAACAAAAAGGGCTGCTGAATTACACCTCATGGTTGTAACAAAAGTACAAAAAACAATAGGAACTTGCATAACTTGGCGCCAGATAGGCTGAAGACCGTCATAATCTGGCTACGTTAAAGACATTGGGGAAAAAAGGACTGTCAATTTCAATCGTGTGGTGTTAAAGAGATATTTTCCCCAAATTAAAGAATAAAGTCACATTGCGCCTTTTATCCCTACACCAGGAATATTAACCTCCCACCAATTTTTTCAATACTACTTTATCGATAGTTATCCTATTTAATTGCTCCACCTCCAAAACTCTCATTCCCACTACCACATTCTGTGAAAACTGAAACAAAGTACTTAATATCTCTGCCATCCCTTCATGCTCCATAAGATTTAATTTCTAATTAGCCTTACCCTTTCTTCAGGTATTCTTTTACTTTTTATTTAAGTCTTTATAAAATCCTAATAGAGAACTTGTCACCTTTTAACTTTCTTAATGTTCTACTGATTAGGAACTTGAATGAAATTCACTACGAATGCTTAGACACTGCCAAACTTAGGTAACCAGTCAACCACATCCAAGAATACGTTCACCTCTCTACGGATGCCACCAGCATTAAAAAAGGCAATGCCAGGCTGTGAGTCCAATGCGAGGCCACAAGGATTTAGCCACCTTCTGCCACTAGCATGTATAATTGCACTGTCACAGCTTCATTGCCAAGATCTTCAGCAAGATTCTACCACTATTTAAAAGCATGAACCTGGTTATAGCCATGATTCTGCTGTTTGCCTCCCAAGAAGCACATAAGAACTAGGAGGAGGCCATACAGCCCGTCGAGCCTGCTATGCCTTTCAATAAGATCATGGCTGATCTTCGACCTCAACTCCACTTTCCTGCCCGATCCCCATATCCCTTGATTCCCCTAGAGTCCAAAAGTCTATATCTCAGCCTTGAACATATTCAACGACTCAGCATCCACGGCCCTCCGGGGTAGAGAATTCCAAAGATTCCCAACCCACAGTGAAGAAATTCCTTCTCAACTCAGTCTTAAATGCCCGACCCCTTATCCTGAGACTATGCCCCCCAGTTCGAGACTCTCCAGCCAGGGGAAACAACCTGTCAGCATCTACCCTGTCAAGCCCTCTCGGAATCTTGTATGCTTCAATGAGATTGCTTCTCATTCTTCTAAACTCCAGAGTATGGGCCCATTCTACTCAATCTCCCCTCATAGGTCAACCCTCTCATCCCAGGAATCAATCTAGTGAATCTTCGTTGCACCGCCTCTAAGGCCAACATGCCATTTGCCTTCCTAACTGCTTGCTGTACCTGCATGCTAACTTTGTTTCTTGTACGAGGACACCCAAATCTCTCTGAACACCAACATTTAATAGTTTTGCACCATTTAAAAATATTCTGTTTTCCTATTCTTCCTACCAAAGTGAATAACCTCACTTTTCCCCACATTATACTCCATCTGCCACCTTTTTGCCCACTCACCTAACTGTCTGCCTAGGGATATAGACTGTGTCCTCCTCACAGCTTACTTTCCCACCTAGCTTTGTATCGTCAGCAAACTTGGATACATTACACTCGGTTATTTCATCTAAGTCATTAATATAGAATGTAAATAGCTGAGGCCCAAAGACCAATCCTTGCGGCTCTCCACTAATTACAACCTGCCAACCTGAAAATGACCAGTTTATCCCCACTCGGTTTTCTGTCTGTTAACCAATCATCTATGTATGCTAATATATTACCCCCAACCCCTTATCTTGTGTAACAACCTTTTATGTGGCACCTTATCGAATGCCTTTTGAAAATCCAAATATACTACATCCATTGGTTCCCCTTTATCTACCCTGCTAGTTACATCCTCAAAGAACTCTAATAAATTTGTCAAACACGATTTCCCTTTCATAAAACCGTGTTGACTCTGCCTCATCATATTATGATTTTCTAAGTGCCCTGTTACCACTTCCTTAATAATGGATTCCAGCATTTTCCCGACAACTGATGTCAGGCTAACTGGCCTGTAGTTCCCTGTTTTCTCTCTCCCTCCTTTCTTGAATAGCGGGGTTACATTTGCTACCTTCCAATCCGCTGGGACTGTTCTAGAATCTCGGGAGTTTTGGAAGATCACAACACCAGTGCCACCTTTCACAGATCCACCAACTCCTTCGGATAATAACATCCTCACTGGATGTCACTACTGCACACCAGGCTGCTGCTATCCTCCCTTTAGATACTAATTGGCTTTCCAAACACAGCGCATCCATCATTAAGTCTATAGCCCTAACATTGCAAAAACATTATTTAGCAAAGCCAGTATTTTTGTTGAGGCCTAGCAATAGAGTAAAAGGCCATCCAAGAGGTTGAAAATATGATTAGGTCATAAGACATGCAGCAACTTGTGGAAAGGTTAAAGGTAAGGCAAAGACGTAGTTGTCCGTACTCCTTGAATAGCTCTATATTATGCACAGTGGATATTTCCAGGACAACAAATGTTAACACAAACCTGGCGGAGGAACATGATAGGATGTCTGTATGTATCCTCTGAACATACATCAATTTAATTCCAAGAAAGAATCTTACCAGCTGCAAGTGTGGCAGCGTGCCACTCAAACACATAATGGAGAACAATGTTAGCCCATTGCCAAAATATCTTGGACAAATTTCAACTGAAGCACACAGCTGAAAAATACTGGTCTGTTTACAGTCCATGCTCTTGAAAGTCCATAAAAGATGGGCTGTAACAATAAATTCAATTTGGAAGATGCTGTCTTTAGCTGTCATATTGTTCTCAAACTGTTCGACAGCATGATATTTACAGCTGCTAAATGCCACCACACCTTAAATAAATAGATGTTAAAAGGCTGACTTTTACATGATTACTGTACGAACAGGACCAATGAGCTACCACTTAAGTATACAATGTTTATGGATACACTAGGCACACATTTGTCATCAACAGCATGATTTAATAAACCCCACAGGTTATGAACAATCAGCCTGATGAATGGAAATATATGCCAACAAACACGACCCTGACCTCCCAGTGGCTCATCACTTTAACTCTCCCTCCCATTCCACTCTGATCTTTCCATCTTTGGCTATCTACATTGTTTCAACTAAGCACAAGTTTCAAGAACAGTATCTCACCCCTCTCCTGGGCATTTTACAGCCCTCTGCACCAAACATCAACTTTAGCAACTTCAGACCTGAGCTATACAACAGGAGGCGCTGGTAACGTGGGGCCGATTTGTCATTGTTGGGGGAGGGGAGGTGGGTATGGACCACATGTCGGAACACAGAGGTAGCGGGTCTGCACTTGTGGTGCTGGCTTGTTTATTCTCTTTTTGGTACTGACAGACCCACAGTTGTTTTTAGCATTTTCTGTCCTTCTGCGTTTGCAGATTCTCCCCCTCTAATTTCCCCCTTTTTCCTGTTTACGTGGGCCTCTTTATTTGCTCGTTCTTTTCATGTATTTCTGTTGCCACACTAGCTTAAGTAGTTTGTGGGACACTCAACCTTTAATTTCCTCTCCAGGATTGGAAAATCTGTCGCTTCTCCACCTTCCTTTTTACCTTACTAAAATACTTGCCTGCCTTTTAGTTTTCAGTTCTAATAAAGAGCACACACCCAAAATGTTAACCTGTTTTCTTTACAGATGCTGACTGGCCCATTGTTTATTTTCAGCATTTTCTGTTTTTATTTCTATCAATAGAACTTTTGATTTGATTGATCAGTGAGACAGGAAACAGTGCAACACATCAGGAAGTAAATTTACATCAACAGTCCTTTTGACAATTACAGTGCAAGATTTACTTAATTGGAGTAAACCACTCTTTCAAAGTTGGTAACAAATGACCAGTAAAGATGCATTGTTAAAGATGCATTAAGCAAAAAATAATCTAATAGAATGCCTAACTCAAATAGCAAATTCTTAAGAGATGAACTGCAAATACTGGACATCTGGTACAAAAATAGGAATTCTAGAAATAAACAGCAGGTGCCTCAACATCTGAAAATAAAAAAGATAGGACAACGTTTAAACTGTAGACCCTAACAATTTACCATTCATCTTAAAGCCAGCACCAGAGATGAAACTTAAAAAAAATATCGTACATGTTTTGTCCCAGTGTTTTAACATAAAATATTCCCAATTAACACAATGTATTAAAATCAACAATCTGACTTACCAACAGTTGGGGGGGGGGGGGAAAACTGTACACAAGATCTGAACACTTCAGAAAACAAAACTTGTGCCCTAAATATATAAAGTGTTTTTTTTAAAAAAAACTGCTCTTTCGGCGTTACAATTAGCAATCCCACGTTGCAGTACTCACATTAAAAATGAACGAGAACAAGGGGACTTCATACCTAAAGTTTGTTAAGCCTCAATGTTGATGGACAGCAGGAGTTAACTTCATCCCCACTCACTGTACACAAGGACACTATTGAGCAGGAAGCGCCGCTTGCGAGCTAACGCGCACGCGCAGCCCTGGCGCGTCGCACTGGCGTGCGCGGATACTCACTATTTGGCAGGGCACACTCGGGGCCTGCGCCCTTGCCGCCCCATTCCAGCCCGGTCCACCCAGAACACACACACACACACACACACCTGCACTGGCGGCCAGCTGTTTAAATATCTCATGGAAGGAGCCACACGGGAAACGTTCGGCTACAACAGGGATTGGGTCGGGCGGGAGTGAATCCACAGGCTCGGTATGCCCCTTGATTCCGGCCTCATCCCGCCTCTTTGCTTCAATCGCTGCCAGAGTCAACGGCCGCCATTGCAGCGTCGCGCTGCACCCTGGGATTTCCGGTTGCCCCTCCTCCCCGGGGGGGGGGGAGAGGGGGAGGGAAGCACGTGGTTCCAGCAGCTCCTGTTCCCGCCAGGAACTGTTGCAATTTTCTTTAATAAAACTATAAGGAGATATTGGGTTGCCCCCCCCGCCCTCCAATGTCATCAAAGAAAAAAAAATCTAACAAAAGCACCCCCTTTTTAGAGGGGCACGACTAATAAAACCCAAATCATTAAAAGACAAAGGAAACTTGTAAAATAAATAAATAATAATGTTATTACTACTATCATCCACTACTACCATCTCCAGGGCCACCTGGGCACCGACAAAGCTGTGAAAGAGAGGCAGGAAGCCAGAGCGACCGTCTCCACGGGCCACCTTGGCCATGCCCAGAAGCAGATCCACAAAGAGGTCCTCTGACTTGCCCAACCCCTCCGTACCGGGTGACCAAAGATCAGGAGTGTGGGACTGAAGTGGGGCCAGGAGATGAGGAGCAGCCCCTCCAAGTAATGAAACCCAGGGGGAGTTGCACTTTTACAGGCAGAGGGGCAAAGATAGGACTGACTAGAGAAGGAAATGAGTGTTAGGAGTCGGTGGAGATTTATATTTGATCAAAAAGAGTGAGGCAGATAGCAAACACATGAAGTGTGAACTGCATGTCAATAGGTTGCACTTTTAAACCAAAATGAGTGATTTGTCACACTTAACCAATTAGATTTTTACTTCTATTTTTTTTCTCTTCTCCTCTTGAAGTCACTGGAGTTCCATGGGTGCTGGCAGTTATCCAGCACATCAACTAAGTGACCATTTGTGAGAATAGACAATGAACAATAGACAAATAGATAAAGAGGAGGTACTTTAAAGATTGGCAGTACTTAAAGTAGAAACGTCACCCAGTCCAGATGGGATGCATCTCAGGTTACTGAGAGAAGTAAGGGTGGAAATTGCGGAGGCTCTGGCCACAATCTTCCAATCCTCCTTAGATATGGGGATGGTGCGGGAGGACTGGAGGATTGCAAATGTTACACCCCTGTTCAAAAAAGGGGAGCAAGATAAACCTGGCAGTTACAGGCCAGTCAGCCTAACGTCAGCGGTGGGGAAACTTTTAGAGACAATAATCTGGGACAAAATAAGTTGGCGCTTGGAAAAGCATGGGCGAATAAATAAAAGTCAGCATAGATTTGTTAAAGGAAAATCGTGTTTGACTAACTTGATTGGGTTCTTTGACGAAGTAACGGAGAGGATTGACGAAGGTAATGTGGTTGATGTGTATATGGACTTTCAAAAGTACCACATAATGGACTTGTTAGCAAAATTAAAGCCCAAGGAATTAAAGGCTCAGTGGTAGCACGGATACAAAATTGGCTAGGGGACAGAAAGCAGAGAGTAGTGGTGAACGGTTGTTTTTCAGACTGGAGGAAAGTATACAGTGGTGTTCCCCAGGGGTCAGTATTAGGACTACTGCTCTTTTTGATATATATTAATGATCTGGACTTGGGTATAGAGGGTATAATTTCAAAATTTGCAGATGACACAGAACTTGGAAATGTAGTAAACAATGTGGAGGATAGTAACAGACCTCAGGAAGGTAGGACGAATGAGGAGAGGCATTATAAACTAAATGGTACAATTTTAAAGGGGATGCAGGAACAGAGATACCTGGGGGTACGCATACACAAATCTTTGAAGGTAGCAGGACAAGTTGAGAAGGCTGTTAAAAAAAGTATATGGGATCCTGGACTTTATTAATAGAGGCATAGAGTATAAAAGCAAGGAAGTTATGCTACACCTTTATAAAATGCTGGTTAGGCCTCAGCTGCAGTATTGTGTTCAATTCTGGAACCACACTTTAGGAAGGATGTCAAGGCCTTAGAGAGGGAGCAGAAGAGATTTACTAGAATGGTGCCAGGGATGAGGGACTTCAGTTATGTGGAGAGACTGGAGAAGGTTAAGGGGAGATTTGATAGAAGTGTTCAAAATCATGAACGGTTTTGACAGAGTGAACAAGGAGAAACTGTTTCCAGTGGCAGAAGGGTCGGTAACCAGAGGACACAGATTTAAGGCAAATGGCGATATGAGGAAACATTTTTTACGCAGCGAGTTGTAATGATCTGGAATGCACTGCCTGAAAGGGTAGTGGAAGCAGATTCAATAGTAACTTTGAAAAGGGAATTGGATAAATATTTGAAGGGAAAAAAAGAGCAGGGGAATGGGAGTAATTGGATAGCTCTTTCAAACAGCCGGCACAGGCATGATGGGCCGAATGACCTCCTTCTGTACTGTACCTACTGTGATACTATGAACACTTCCTTGTTTTCACCTTGTATCCAGTACAATTTTCAGCACTGTTCGCTGAATAGCATCAGGATTAGAAACCCTGCCTGACTTAACCCTTCTAACCCAGAGACACAAAAGTCCTACCACTTCCTTGGCTGAGATGAACTAACTCAGCATTGACTGGGGATTGAAGTTGAGATCTTTGTGGTCTGTATAATTCTTTCCAACACTGGGCATTATCTTTTCTGAGCCATTTTATGGAGTCATTTCATTTCTAATCCAGAATGAGTAATCGGGGACTGTTCATCAATGTAATTTGACAGATCCCTTTGTAAAATAAGTAACACTTGATTTGTTGAGCAAACTATCCTGAAAATTTCTGAAGTGTAAATCAGACACCAAAATTCTGTATTTTTAAAATAAAAGCTTTTACTTCTTCACAGAAAGAATTTTGGGATTTCTGGTTTAGGGTTGTGCTTTAAAGCAAAGTGTATTCACATGTTTTTTTTTAAAAAGCACTGAAACGAAATGTGGTTAAAATGCAAATGAGCTAGGCACTGAAGCGGTTTCCCCAAAGACCGAGGACAGTAAACATTTTGTCGGCCTCTCTTGGTAATGTGTCAGCATGTCCCTGGTCCTGGGTGTTTGGTAGGATACCCTTGGCAGGATACGTCTGGCATAGGCCCTCACTTCTTTGTGTACATAGGGAGATAAAAACAGGGACAACGAGATTCTCTGACAGTCAGGTTTTTTAACAGAAAAGTAGTAGGGCAGATTCAGAGGATTAGAATGCAGAAGGGTAGTTAGAAATTAATTTGTTTGTCAAGCAAATGAGCCAACTGATTTGGAGCAGGCTTTGCATGTTCATTATTTTATATCATTGCACAAACACAAGCTTTACTGATTGAATTAAGTGAGTCTGATCACAATTGCAACTGTATATGTTCACTTGCTTTCTGTGAAATAAAGCAGTTTAACAATTCATATATAGCCTCATTTTACCAAAAGTTTTCTCACTCCACCTTCGAAAAGATTGGAAAGCCACATGTGGGAGCATATGTGAAAGAAAGAAAAAAAGAACTTGCATTTATATAGCGCCTTTCATGACCTCAGGATGCCCCAAAGCACTTTACAACCAATGAAGCACTTTTGAAGTATAGACCATATTAAAAAGAAAGAAACTCTTGCATTTATATAGCGCCTTTCACAACCTCAGGATGTCCTAAAGCGCTTTGCAGCCAATGAAGTAATTTTGAAGTGTAGACACTGTTGTAACGTAGAAAATGAGGCAGCCAATTTGTGCACAGCAAGGTCCCACAAACAATAATGTGATAATGACTAGATAAACTGTTTTAGTGATGTTGGTTGAGGGATAATATTGACCAGGTAACTGGGGAGAACTCCCCTGCTCTTCTTCGAATAGTGCCAAGAATCTTTTACATCCACCTGAGAGAGCAGACGGGGCCTCGGTTTAATGTCTCATCCGAAAGACGGCACCTCTGACAGTGTAGTGCTCCCTCAGTACAGCACTGATGTGTCAACCTGGATTTTGTGCTCAAATCTCTGGAGTGGGACTTTTACATTCACCTTAGAGGACAATTATTGAACTATTATTTTATAAATTGTTGCAATATTATTTTGACAATTACAACTAAAGAAGAGTGGCTCCCTGATGGAGAAGGTATCAGAGGGTAACTGGCACCCATGGACTCCAGCAAACAGCCAACACTTACCGGGAGCGGGGGTTGGAAATTGGGTGAGAGAAAAAAAATGAGAAGCTAAGAGGGAAACTATGTCCAATGGTTCTGAAGTTGTAGGAGAGAATGGTTATGTGCTATTCAGAGAGAAAAGCAAAGTTTTGAATGCTTGGTGAATGAGATACGGATAAACAAAAATTATTATTGTTGCACTAGTCAAGTTCATTAAATCAATAAATTAAACTCCACAGAGGCAACAATATGTTTGTATTTGCATCAGCATGTTTCTTAGACAGTTTATTATAATTTGGTATCTGATATACTGTAACACATTGGATAATTACATTTGGATGCTGCAAGGGGATAGAACTAAATTGCTTTTCTGTTCTTCTTTGAATCTCCATGTGAAATGCAAAATTCCTCAAAGAAGAGGACTGATGTGTAAGCTACTTGCCGGCTTCTACCAATGCTGCCTGCAACTAGCTTCTAGGAACTGTGCAGGAATGAGAGCATAAAGAACATAGAATCATAGAATCATAGAAGTTACAACATGGAAACAGGCCCTTCGGCCCAACATGTCCATGTCGCCCAGTTTATACCACTAAGCTAGTCCCAATTGCCTGCACTTGGCCCATATCCCTCGATACCCATCTTCCCCATGTAACTGTCCAAATGCTTTTTAAAAGACAAAATTGTACCCGCCTCTACTACTGCCTCTGGCAGCTCGTTCCAGACACTCACCACCCTTTGAGTGAAAAAATTGCCCCTCTGGATCCTTTTGTATCTCTCCCCTCTCACCTTAAATCTGTGCCCCCTCGTTATAGACTCCCCTACCTTTGGGAAAAGATTTTGACTATCGACCTTATCTATGCCCCTCATTATTTTATAGACTTCTATAAGATCACCCCTTAACCTCCTACTCTCCAGGGAATAAAGTCCCAGTCTGTCTAACCTCTCCCTGTAAGTCAAACCATCAAGTCCCGGTAGCATCCTAGTAAATCTTTTCTGCACTCTTTCTAGTTTAATAATATCCTTTCTATAATAGGGTGACCAGAACTGTACACAGTACTCCAAGTGTGGCCTCACCAATGCCCTGTACAACTTCAACAAGACATCCCAACTCCTGCATTCAATGTTCTGACCAATGAAACCAAGCATGCTGAATGCCTTCTTCACCACCAACATATCACTCATAAGGGAAGAAAGGACTTAAGGAACTAGAGACCATTTGACTAATCGTTCCAATTTCTTCCACAATGTACAGTTTGCTCTCTGACGGGCTGAAGCCGATTTATTTTATTTCCTGTTTCTTCCACCAGTCAAACAAAATGTCAGAATATCTGTCCAACCGCACAACCTACATTATTCATCCCCGATCAATTGATTTTCATAGTCCCAGCGGCTCAGGAACCATCATGTCCCACAGAGTACTTGATCATCAATACTGGTTCTGTTTTCTATCTTTTATTGACGGACCTGGGTGAAAGGCCAAAGCTGATGCACTGTCAAGGCTAAAAAAAAAAGTAAGTGAGAAGATGAGGTAAACTAAGAAGTAGTGATTTGACCATGCACAAGCTTGGGTTTTAAAAGCCTAAAAAGTGTAGGAGGAAGAGAAGAATGAGGGAGCCAAAGGATTCCACAGGTTTGAGGTCGTGTTAAAGAATGAGTTAGAGTAGGAGACTATGCAAAGTTTCTTGATTTCAACACGGGGAGCAGAATGAGCATGTAGAGTTGTTCATAACCTTCAATCCAGTTCTTATTTAGATAATTATCCAACTCTTTTTTTGATGTAGTTAATCCACACAGCATGAACTGTTTTTTGCTGAATGTCTTTCCCACATCTACTACTCTGGGGAAAATCCTCTATTTTTCTTTGAAGCTTGTTCATCTGGTACTTGTGTCCTCTTGTTCTGAAAACAGATGCTGCTTACAGATTCCATGTGCTGTTCATTATTTGCTTTTGGTGTTGATTGTTTTTGTGTTCTTTAAAGGATTATTCTGGTCATAAACCTTAAAATTTAAACCCTTTTTTGAATTGAAGCAGATGAGCTGAGTTAGGGGCAGAGGTGGGCGAGGCTGCGGAGGTGGAAGTAGGCGGACTTTGTGATGGAGAGGATATGTGGTGGGAAACTCAGCTCAGGATCAAATAGGATGTCAAGGTTGTGAACAGTCGGTTGCAAACAGTCTGATTCAGCCTGAGACAATGGCCAGGGAGGGGAATGGAATCAATGGCAAGTGCATGGAGTTTGTGGTGGAGGCTGAAGACAATGGCTTTGGTTTTATCAATTCTTAGTTGGATTAAATTGCAGCTCATCCAAGACTGGATGTCAGACAGACAACATAGAGCAGAGGAGGGACCTAGACAGTGGTGGAGAGGTACAGCTGGATGTTGTCAGCATACACATGGAAGCTGACGCCACATCTGTGTTGGTGTTGTAAAAGGACAGCATGTAACTAAGGAAGAAGTGAGGGGCCAAGGATAGATCCTTTGGGAACTCTTAAGGTCAGTGCAGCAGTGGGAGAGAAGCCATTGCTGGAGATGATCTGGCTACAATCCGATAGGTGAGAGCTAGACAACAGAGGAGAGGCATTGGAGGATGATGGTGTGGTTAGTTGAGTCATAGAATCATAGAATCATAGAAGTTACAACATGGAAACAGGCCCTTCGGCCCAACATGTCCATGTCGCCCAGTTTATACCACTAAGCTAGTCCCAATTGCCTGCACTTGGCCCATATCCCTCGATACCCATCTTCCCCATGTAACTGTCCAAATGCTTTTTAAAAGACAAAATTGTACCCGCCTCTACTACTGCCTCTGGCAGCTCGTTCCAGACACTCACCACCCTTTGAGTGAAAAAATTGCCCCTCTGGATCCTTTTGTATCTCTCCCCTCTCACCTTAAATCTGTGCCCCCTCGTTATAGACTCCCCTACCTTTGGGAAAAGATTTTGACTATCGACCTTATCTATGCCCCTCATTATTTTATAGACTTCTATAAGATCACCCCTTAACCTCCTACTCTCCAGGGAATAAAGTCCCAGTCTGTCTAACCTCTCCCTGTAAGTCAAACCATCAAGTCCCGGTAGCATCCTAGTAAATCTTTTCTGCACTCTTTCTAGTTTAATAATATCCTTTCTATAATAGGGTGACCAGAACTGTACACAGTACTCCAAGTGTGGCCTCACCAATGCCCTGTACAACTTCAACAAGACATCCCAACTCCTGCATTCAATGTTCTGACCAATGAAACCAAGCATGCTGAATGCCTTCTTCACCACCCTATCCACCTGTGACTCCACTTTCAAGGAGCTATGAATCTGTACTCCTAGATCTCTTTGTTCTATAACTCTCCCCAACGCCCTACCATTAACGGAGTAGGTCCTGGCCCGATTCGATCTACCAAAATGCATCACCTCACATTTATCTAAATTAAACTCCATCTGCCATTCATCGGCCCACTGGCCCAATTTATCAAGATCCCGTTGCAATCCTAGATAACCTTCTTCACTGTCCACAATGCCACCAATCTTGGTGTCATCTGCAAACTTACTAACCATGCCTCCTAAATTCTCATCCAAATCATTAATATAAATAACAAATAACAGCGGACCCAGCACCGATCCCTGAGGCACACCGCTGGACACAGGCATCCAGTTTGAAAAACAACCCTCGACAACCACCCTCTGTCTTCTGTCGTCAAGCCAATTTTGTATCCAATTGGCTACCTCACCTTGGATCCCATGAGATTTAACCTTATGTAACAACCTACCATGCGGTACCTTGTCAAATGCTTTGCTGAAGTCCATGTAGACCACGTCTACTGCACAGCCCTCATCTATCTTCTTGGTTACCCCTTCAAAAAACTCAATCAAATTCGTGAGACATGATTTTCCTCTCACAAAACCATGCTGACTGTTCCTAATTAGTCCCTGCCTCTCCAAATGCCTGTAGATTCTGTCCCTCAGAATACCCTCTAACAACTTACCCACTACAGATGTCAGGCTCACTGGTCTGTAGTTCCCAGGCTTTTCCCTGCCGCCCTTCTTAAACAAAGGCACAACATTTGCTACCCTCCAATCTTCAGGCACCTCACCAGTCAAAGGCTGCAGTGAGGTCGAGGAGGACAAGGAGGGAAAACGCACCACGGTCACAGTCACAGAGAATGCCATTTGTGGTCTGGGCCGTTTTGGTGCTTTGGCAGGGGTGGAAACCTGATTAGAGAGATTCAAACATGGAGTTGCAGAAAAAGAAGGGCGCAGATTTGGGAAGCGATGACATATTCAAGGACTTTGGAGAGGACAGGGAGAACGGAGATGGGGTGGTAGTTTGCGAAGACTGAGAGGTTGAGGTTGGGTATTTTGAGGAGGGAGGTGATGATGGTGGTTTTGAAAGGGAGGGAACAGTACCTGAGGAGAGGGAACCATTTACAATGTCAACTAGCATGGGAGCCAGGAAGGGAAGTTGGTTTAGGGTTAGGGTTAGGGCTATTCAGTTAGCTCATTTAGCTCGTCTGCTTGATCTATTACATGACTCTAGCAACACCTCCAACCATGTAGGCCTACTAACACACTGTTTGAGAAAGGAGTCATGTAAACATTATAAGAATTCCATTCCATTTTCAATTTACTCCCTCTCTGTCCCAATTGATAAGTGGATAATTGAAATCTCCCAGAACAGTAGTCTTGTTATTCCTACTCACATCTCTAATATGTCTCTTGCTCTAGCACATGGAGGTAACAAAACACCTGGGACTGTCAGTCTGGACTGCAAAAGATTGTGTCAACCCCGCTAACTATTGAATCCCCTATCAGCACTGCATTTCTAACTGTGTGGCTAATCTCCCCTCTTTAATTTCTCATCTCATGTTTATAGATCCCATTGATATTTAATCATCCTAAATTTACCTTTTATTAGTCTGAACCAGTTGTGACAAAAATGAAGCATTTTTGAGTAGAAATAAGCATGGCATTAGCTTCTTTAATGTTGTTATCGTATACAAGGAATTAGGAACCAATTTTACGCAATATTCCAGCTTATTTTCCTACAACTGTTGCAATTAGTATTCAGTGTGTCTGAAGACAAGTGTCTGAGGGAGGAGCC
The DNA here is from genome assembly GCF_035084215.1 of Heptranchias perlo. Lineage (NCBI taxonomy): Eukaryota > Metazoa > Chordata > Chondrichthyes > Hexanchiformes > Hexanchidae > Heptranchias > Heptranchias perlo. Next base: position 35,787,520 of record NC_090350.1, on the reverse strand, counting down.
AAGCCATTCAATTCAAATACAAAAGTTCTAAATGATTTGTTCAACATATGTTTGGCAGCTGTTTTTGAATTGACATGTTATCTAAATTTTGCTTGGTATTGGCTATTATGTTGAAGGTATTTATCAGCCTGTCTTTTTCAAATCAGTGAGTCTGTCTGGAACCTTTGAAAAGAGCTAGTCAGACCAAATAGTTTACATATTATGGTTTAACATAGCAGTTGTGAACTATTTACCATTTTCTATTACAAAGAGGCACCAGTTACAACTACTGTAAAAATCTATGTTGTGTTACTGCTCTATTACTGTTTAGTAAATTTGTTTGGCAGTTAAAGCCTAACTCAAAGTCTATTGTAGTGTTATTCTGCTTCATTCCGAGCACAAGGAGGATCTTGTGAAGGCACAGGCTAGAACCAGTAGTTGAAATAATCTGGAAGGTATCTCCCTTACATAGGAACAGGAGGCCATTCAGCCCATCGTGCCTGTTCCGCCATTCAATGAGATCATGGTTGATCTGTATCTTAACTCCGTTTACTTGCCTTGGTTCCGTAACCCTTATTACCCTTGCCTAACAAAAATCTATCAATCTCAGATTTGAAATTTTCAATTGACCTAGGCTCAACAGCGTTTTGGGGGAGAGAGTTCTAGATTTCCATCAAGTGAACAAGTGCTTCCTGACATCACCCCTGAACGGCCTAGCTCTAATTTTAAGATTATGCCCCTTTGTTCTGGACTCCCCCACTAGAGGAAATAGATTCTCCCTATCAAATCTTTTAATCATTTTAAGCACCTCAGTTAGATCACCCCTTAATCTTCTATACTTCTATTACCCAGGCACACTGCGAATTTTACCTAAACAGCAAGATAAGTGAAAACATTCTCTGGGACATAAGGAGCTAAGGCTCATCTATGAGAATAGTCTGAAACACTGACACCAAGAATATGTAGAGTAAAAAAATAAGATAAAGAAACCTAAAAAACGTAACACCTATGTCCTCCTGTTCTAGTTTCATAGTTTAGTTTGAAGTACTGTTCTGGATTTACCTTTTCTATGCCATTTATTAAAAGGTCACCTCTCAGTCACCTCCTTTCAAGGCCAAAAAAGCCTAAATTTCTCCAGTCTTTCATCAAAATGAAGTCCTCTGGTGGCTCATGGCTTTGCGTGCCTCATAGTTTCTCTATGCACCACCTGCAGAGTTTGAAACCCCCCCCTCCGATGTGTTTCAACTAGAACGGAACACAGTACTCAAGGATTGACCTGGCCAAACTCTATACATCTGAGCATGATTTCCTCCAGCTTGTACTTTAATATTTTGGCTACAGTGCATACTTTCCCTCTTGCGCTTTTTGACTATGGGCATTGGCATTTCATCTAGGATTCTGAGAAAAAGAAAACTTATACTCTCTAACATTCCACTGCTTCATTACTGCCTTTTTTCTGAACTTGTAGGTCATCGAACTAACCAACTAAAGTGCAGTATGATGCAACCAATATCAAGCACAACTAATGCATGTTAGTTGAAAATAATAAAATAAAAACTACATATAAAATATATCAAACTAATAAAAAGGTTGTGGAAAAGTACCTGATTTAGCATTAGCTGTCTGATTTCTAGTTCCTTGGCCTCAGTGCCCTCTGTCTTCAGTGCTGTACGTCCAGTGTTGATGTAAGTGGTCTCTGAGTGTTGAGTAAGGTATAAATTTCCATGTTTGCAATCACCCAGTGCGTTTTGAAGCTTTACGATTTTGCACAAATGGGGAAGGAAGTCTGAAAATGATCCTACTGTTAAGAAATATAAAACTGAATGAAACAGAAAAAACAAAAATAGTTCAGAAAACCATGTGGATGCAGGTGTTTTTAGCCAGCAATGGAACAAACACATAAGGGGGAAGAAAAGGGTTTGTAAGTGATAAAGCTTTTATAAGGCTCTTGTGTTATGCCCCAGCTGAAAGAACTGTCCATGGCTATTCATCTCCTGGACATCTGGAAAGCAGCTGTTGTGCCGAAATGTTCTCAGGAGCCAATTGTAACTCTAGGCTGATTTTGTGAAAAACCCCCCAGCAGAGTGTTTCATCAGGACATTGTGCTTGAAAGTTGCCACTATTGCAGTATTTTCTTGCCAGCGCTTCTGTGACTGATTGACAGGTCAGACAGAAAAAAAAAACCACCCAGGAGGAGAACTGTGGGTGATGGCTAATGATTAGATTCTGGCTGCCAGATTGAACATGACTGGTAAACATAAACACTAGTATGCTTCAGGAAAGCAATTAATCACTTCAGGTCTGTTGCTGACAGTTTTTTAAACACTTTAGGTCATATGGATAGATAGTAATAATAAAACTTGCATTCCACAATTATGGCTGTGAAGCCAAAGGAGTTGCTTTGCCTTGTAAAAATGTTATGCAAAATGAAAGTTCCATGAAGCCAATTGAAGGATATCTGTCATTAATAAGTTGGTCTGCCATCATTTTTGTAACCATATTTTTGAACATTTTTATTAATTAATTTCATAATTTTTCAGGGGTGATGAATTTCTTGTAATAATCATGGAATTTCAGAACAGATGTGGGACTCGTAAGCACTGGACTCTAGTACAGGTGACTCAAGCTTGACAATAGCGGCAAAACTCAACTTTCTTGGATAGTCCCTACTCCATAAAAGATTAGATCGTTAGTCAGATGGGGGTCTCTTGGTCATGAGTCCAACACGCTCGTAGAAAGAAAGAAATAATGTGGCCATTTTGATAGCATCTTAATATTACTTTCCACTTGCCTTCAGAGTTGGGTAGGACAGGAGAAACTCACTGTCTGGTTGGATTGAGTGGATATTGGCTGCTGTACTCAAGGTTGGGTCAGATAAGGAGGTGGCTACTACTCTTAGGGTCAGGATAAGCCAGCTGGGGAGCTGGCTGCTGTACTCAAAGTTGACTTGGACTGGAGAGCGCAGAGCTGGGGCTAGAGCACTCAGGGTGAGCCTCATTGGAAGGGAGTGAGTTCAGTTGGAGCAGTAGGCCTCAGTATGGAGGAGGGAGCAGAACCAGACTTGGAGCACTCATGGCTTACTTGGGAGGCTGCAGAGCAGAGATCAATGTAAGACTCAGGAAAGGATCAGAGGCCCAGGATGGGGAAGAGTCAAGAAATGTGGGTAAATGTGCATGCTACAGGATAAATAGAGTGGACAATGGGGATCATAATGGCCAAAAACAGGTTAAAAAGAAATTCCCAATGATTTGATTGATGTATGGCTAGCAATAACAATCAAAAAACATTAGAGGCTCACTATAATCTTGTAATATTGCAATCGTATAGTAAGTCAGACATAAAATTTTTAAGAATATAGTTTTTTCTTTACACAGTTCAGTTGACAAGATGTGTAAAAGACCTTGGGCTGTTGGATATATCTGTACATGGATAGAAAGCTAGTTGGCTTACAGGAAATAAAGGGTTAGGGTTAATGGGTGTTGCTAAGATTAGAGAAGAGTTGAAAGTGGTTGATCCACTTTTTTTGGTATACTGTATACATAGATCATTCGGATTTGCTAGATGATTTCGACGTAGCGATAGGGAACATAATATTAAAATTTGCTGATGACTGAGAGGCAGGAGGATTGACAAACAATTTCAAGAACTTTAAAAGACATCAGGAGGACATAGAAAGGTTAGCAGAATGGCGAACAGTTGGCAGATGCAATTTAATTCACCTAAAATTCACCAGAAGATCACATGGTTTCGGGTGGGGTGGGGAGTGTATATATTGTGATGCACAAGGTATCACAATTGTGTGGGACAGGCTGGAAGGGTCTTTTCCTGTCCGTCATTGTTCATATGTTCATATGATGTAGTGCATTTTGGGAAGAAAATGAAGAATGGAAAAACGCCAAAAGATAAGGATGAACAGAGAGACTGAGGGGTTGTAATACTTAATCCCTTCAAATGTGAGTGCAGGTAGACCAATTAATAAAAAAAGCCAACAGCATTTTAGGATTTTATAAATAGAGGAATAGAGTTTAACAGCAAACAGGTAATGATGAATTTGTACAAGGCAATGCTTAGACCACAGGTAAGATACTATGTGTAGTTTCAGGCAACCCCTTGTAGAGAGTACATTACAGCCATAGAGTGTGTTTGATGTAGATTCGCTAGGATGATACCAGGAATGAGAAACTATAGTTATGATGATTAGCTTGATGCACTGGGAATTTTTCCACTGGAACAGAGAAGGCTAAGAGGAGATTTAATAGATTTTTTAAATCATGAAGGTTTTTGCTTAGATGAATATTTTCTTTGGTTAGGGAGTCAGTGACGAGAGGTCATCAATTTAAATTTGAAAGTAAGAAAAGATGTTAGGAGAGATTTCTTGGAGCAGGGAATACTTTGCCTTACCTGACACCCACATACAAAGAACCACTGGGCCAATTTTTTCTTCTCTAGGCAGAGGTCATTGAAGTGCTTGCAGCAACAACACAGCCACCCTGGCTGAGGACAACTACCTCAGAATAAGTCGGAGTAGTAACTGGAATCATCCTCATTTGTAGGGCTCAGTATCATTCCACATGGTGCATTTATCACTGATCCATCAGATGCAACAAAGCATACTTTTTCAGTAGGATTCATTTTTGAATGCCTAATCTCACTAATCTATAGCGTATCTAATAATTGTAATAATGTTTGCTGCAATTAAAATAAATCATTGCTTATAATCTTTTATATAAACTTTAAAATATTGAACCACGCTAATTTAACACAGATGAATCAAACCTGAGACCTTCCTGGTCTGTGTGGTTCAGTGAATTTACACACATTGAATTTACACACTCAGCCATCAAACAAATCTAACTGTTTTTTTTAAAAGTACTGATGATGAGACTTTGGGGTAGATTTTCTGACCAGTGCTGTTTCTGTACAAATGCTTAAAGCAATCGTGCTAAGTTCCTCTGTCTGCCTTTTTAACCCAGGTGTTAAGCAAATGATTAAAGGGGCAGATTTTTCTGTCATTGCGCTTGAGAGATTGGATCGTTTGGGCACAGTGCGTGGTGGAAAATCAGATGGGAGGGAAGGATGGCACATCTGTAAAAGAGCCCTGTGATTTTACACACATTCATTTAAATAACAGGAAAATCTAAGTGTTTGTACAGGAACAGCACTGGTCTGAAAAACACCACTTTTTTTTAGTAGCTGTTAGGAAGAAGTAACATTTCTTTCCTTTTTCAGGAGTTGCATTCGGAGTTGAAAGACAATAAGTGGGAGTCTTGGGAGTAATTCTCTGAGTTCGTGCTGCTGGCGGCGAGCCTGGCCTGCCAGTCATGCAGATTTGGAAATCCCGGGCACACTGCCCATGATTTTCTATCTGTTGAATGACTGAAAAGGTCACGGGCAGCATGTACATTACTTCATCCTGGCAGTGGGACCTGGGAAAATCAGCACCATTGTCATCACCAATACCAATAAATTCTATTGAATAAGTGCCATCGTATTATATAAAAATGTAGAAAATTGCCTCGTGATTTCACTTATCTTCTCACAATGGAGTGGAAGTATGGGACAATTCTGGGTCACAGAAAGTTCAACTACTTAATTCAGAAGACCTGGCACCCATTGACATCCTTGCTACATTTTGCACTACAACTTGTGTTAGAAATTGTCAAAAGAAAAATGTTCCATTTTTTTGGAATCAAGCTGCAGGAAAAAAACACATGGGATGCTTTCTATGCCTTATTGTCCAAAGCATAGCTGTCTTTTACTCAAACCAGATGTCAAATTGAAAGCATCAGGAAATACTGTCTGCCAATATAGAATTAGTTTCCATCTTTAATTTTAGAGAAGTCCCACAGAAATTTTTAAAAGGTCCTAAGTCTCGGGATGAATGTTTTTTTTGGCAGCATTAGTAATGAAAAGGAAAATGAAATTGATGAATGCATAGTATTGCACATTGGGAGAAAGAATGAGCATCATACATATACAATGAAGGGAATAGCAATTAGGACAGCAAGACTTTGAAAGAAACCTTAGCGTGGTAGTATACTTGTTACCTTAAATGTCAAGACAATATGCAAAAGACATTAAAACAGAAATAGAATTTTGTGATACACAGCCAGGACAGTGGAGTGTAAATGTTGTGCCGAGGCTTTATAATGAACTGGTCAGCCCACATATGGAGTACTGTGTACAGTTTTGGTAGTTACACTTCATAAAGAGTGTAGGCGCATTACGGAGATGCAGAGAAAAGCAACAAGAACCTGAAGAGGATGAGATATGAGGAAAGATTAGAAAAGTTTTAAGCTACGCTGTGTAGAGAGAGAAAGGTTAAGGGAGGACATCAGCAAGGTATTAAAGAGCATGGACAGATAAGGTGAGCTCACAACATTATTCCAAGTTGTCAGCATAGTAGGACAAGCGGGCATAAATGTACTTAATGGGAAGTAAATTTTAAAAAATCTTTAAAAAGATGTTTTTGCTCAAAGATAAATATTTGGAATATCAACCAGTGGTGGAGATGGTGGAGTCAAAGACATTCGGGGAGTTCAAGATGCAGCTGAATGTTAGGCTGCATGGAGATGAAGCACTGGAAGGTGGATTAGACTGGGTGGCTCAATTTCGGCCAGAGCGGACACAATGGGCCGAATGGCCTCCTTCTGAGCTGTAAATTTTCTATGATTCTATGATACTAAGGATGAGCAAGATGGGCCAAATGGCATTTTTTCTTCCATGACTAGTTGTGTATTGTTTAGCAATATTTACCTAAGTTTGCTCTAATGAGCATACAATTATGTGAAGTGAACTCCACTTTAAACACACGAACCCAGCATTGGTCAGAAAACCTAATTTATAATTCATTGATAAGCGTGTAATTTCAAAATGGACTGCTTTTAAAAGTATATGAAGCTGGGATCTTTGCTATGCTTATCCTGAAGAAGCAATATCCAAATATGCTTTATATTAGAAGTACTAACGATGCCACGCTGTTATCCAGGCTTCTCATAAGGCTAAAGGGATCTTAAGAAAATAAGTCTCCTGGCAGGCCTGGTGTGTGACTTGGGTTTTAAATGGTTTGGAACAGTCAGAGAGTTCAGTTCCAAAAAGTGGAAGTGCATTTTTTTGCTACATTCACAAACCATTGAGAGGGTTACTATCGGCCAGGAAAATTGTATTATTGTTATTATTTGGGGTCGCCAGATGCACTTAAGGATTTAGACTCATCCTGGTAGTTGGACAACATCCAAATTAAGAAGTTGGAAAGCTACACATTGGGGGGACTTTTAACCCACCCCACGACAGACGGGAGAGGCGGGGGGGGGGGGGGAATAAATTACTAAAAATGGGAAACCCGACCCCAACCTGCCGCGAATGCGTTTATTTCCGGTTTAACCGCGGCAGGATTCGGGGCAGCCAAATAACCTGCTCTGGTGAGGCGGGTCAGTCATTATAATATGTTAATGAGGCTGTGTTCCTCAGATTTCGATAGCTATTTAAATTTAACAGCTGCGCCCCCCCACCACAACGATCGCCTCCCCCCCCCCAGCGATGTCTCCACCCCCACAGTGTCTCCCCCCCAGCAACGTTCCCCCCGTGATGTCATCCCCTGTGATGGTCATCCCCCCACCCCTGTGATCTCTCCCCCCCCCCAACGATTCTTCCCCCTGCGATGTCTCCCCCCCTCCACCCCAGCGATCTCTCCCTCTGTCCCGCAATCTCTCCCTCCCTCCTCGCTGCCACGCTCCAAGCCCCCCCCCCCACCCCCCCCGCCCCCTCCCCCCACGATCTTAATCTTCTCCGGTTGCCGGGGACCGGCCCCCGTGGTCCCCAGCTGCTGCTTTCTACAACAGGCTTTTCCGCCCGGTAGCGGCCAGCCTCTCAATCTGGCCAGCTGCCAAGCGGGAAACGGAGTAAAAATATCCAAATGAGGTCTTGCCGTTAAATTCGGCAGGACCTTCGCCTTCCCGGTATTTGCGGGTATCCCACTCCCTCCCCACCACCTCTTAAATACCGGGCCCATTGTCTCAGATAACTAAAGTAGTGTGGCCAGGTGACCAGATGACCAGCATAAAGCTCAAAGACATAAGTTTTCACATCAGTATTAAGCAAATGAAGGTCGAGCACAAGATGTTTTCCTTTGCCATACTGTCAGCCCTCAAGTATCTGTTAACAGTAGCAGCTAAATTGCACTTGAAACTCTTACATAGCATCTGGACAATAGGAGACAGCAAGGTACAGTTCAAGCTGACTGTGGAAAGCCCTACAGCGGGATGTGTCTAGACATCCAAAAAGCATTTGATAAAGTTCCTCATGAAGGGCTAATAGTTATGCCCAGAACAGTGGGCAATCTGGTAAAAGTTGGGATGGGTAACAAATTTGAGACATGACATGTGGTGAGTGTAGCTTGCTTGGGAGGAACAAGTGACTTTCGACCTATGGTTCTCAAAGCTTTCCACCACTGGGGGTTTCATCGCCTCATGTCTGGGTCTGTTGTAGACTAATTGATAGAGATTGATTGCTATGATTAGTCAACAACTCCGTTATCATCATATCATGCGACTACCAGGATGGTAGAAGGCAAACTAGATGGACTTAGATCTTTTTTAATCCAGCAATTCCTATATTCCTAAATTGGCTGAAGGTTAGAAAGCAGTGAGTACTTCTTAGAGGAGTTATGCCAGAATGGGGGGAGGGGTTACTGAATCCGGTGCCCTAGGATTGGTTTTGGGACACCTACTAATTCTAATTTACATTAACAACCTGGATTTGGATATTTAATGCAAATCGGTCAAGTTTACCAAACCAAACCAGGATGGGTAGTTAATTCTATGGAGACAGCTCAGGAATTAGAAAATGAGTTGGACAAAATATGTAAGCAGATGGAACAAAGGCAGATGAAATTTAATATAGACAAGTGTAAAGTACTGCACATAGGAAATAAAAATGAGCAACATAGGCACTTCATGAGTGATGTTGAAATAGTTACGGATGAGGTTGAGAAATCTCGGGGTTTTAATTGACTCAACACTCAACATGTTTAACCAATGCGGAGCAGCAATTAGCAAAGCTAATAGAATGCCGAGCCGTATTGAGTAAAAGTCAGAAGAAGTCACACTCAAACTGTATAGTGCTCTAGTCAGACCACCCCTTGAGTACTGTATCCAGTTCTGGTCACCACGGCACAAGGGTGACACTGAGGCCTCGGACACAGTTCAGAGATCACAAGGCTGATTCTTAGCATCGGAGGACTGAGTTTTAAGGAGAAACTTGAATTCTTCCGCCTTGACTGAGGTGACCTTATAGAGGTGTGTAAGATAGTAAATGGTGTGGAAAATATAATTTCAGAAAATTACTTCAAACAAAACCATGAGAAATGGGCTTCCAAGTAGGAAAATGGAAGTGAAAACCTTGGAACCACTTCACAAATAATTAGATGTCATGATAGGGAAGTAGAGTCTTTCTTCATGGATAAGCTAAGATGTGCTAAATGGCTTTCTTCATCTTTGTAATCTTGTGCTCGCAGTCCAGCAACATATTGCAATTGCCAGGAGCTAGAATTATAAGCAAACTGGGATAAACCTTGGTTCCAGCTTCCATATCTTTATAGATGAACAGTTTCAAACAACCATGTTGCTTACCTTTGAATCATTCCAGAACGTACAATAAATCATCTCCCTATAATAACAATGACTGCACTTCAAAAGTAATTCAAACAAATGGAGATCAGATGAATCCATAAGAAAGGAACATTGGGAGGAAAACCATCTTTAGTTATTTTCAATAACTTTCTGCTGTGCGTCTCAATGGAATGTTCCATATGTTAAGTCCTTGAAATTGATTCTAAGATGACTGGTATTTTTTAGGTCACTGAGATTTTGTGTTATCTTTGTTTCCGATGGTAATTTACCATCTTTGATTTTACTATTTTGTATGTTATGCAAAATTACCACCATTCACTTAGCATTAATACTCCCTGAATTTTGAATACTCCAATATAAACAGTACTACAACCTCACGTCCTATTTCCTTGTTATGACAGTTTACCCAAGGATGAGTATCTCTCTTTGATTTCCATATATCTGGCCAATTTTCAGCACATTCATCGCCGTCATTGGCTACTTTTCTTGTCTTAACTCTGAAATTAAATTTTGTTTAAACTTGCTGATTTCTTTTCTCAGGCACAATTATATTGATCTTGTTGAATAGCACATGCTACACACGTACACTGTGATGTGGTTCAGTGTTGCACACCTAAGTGAGCCACAGAACTGTGGATATAATTTATGGCCTGGCACAGCACTGGTTGAAACCATCATTTGAAACATTTTAATTTGTATGGTTAAAAATAACAGCTTTAATAAAGCTGAGAATAAAGACCTAGAAAACCTAAAAGGACATTTCATGTTGATAAAAAGTAGCATTCCCAAATGTTTTAGTGCTGGGCCACAGGATATTTAATATTTGTTTGAATCCCAGCACGCAGACAGGGTCCCAATTTAGTGTCTCAAACAAACGTTGGTTGGCGCCTCCAACAATACACTACTCCCTCAGTGCTGCACTGGATAAGAGTGGGAACCCTGGCTAATTTTCCCCTTCCTAACCCAGAGGTGCTGAGTCTAACTGTAGAATCCCGATCATTACCATATCTGAGATAAGCTAACTCAGCATAGAGACTGATCTGGAGGAAAGTAAAAGAGAAATTATGCAAAAAGTAGCGGACAGAATACATGCATCTGAACTGGCTTCCGCCCTTAAGATTTTCCACACTGCATGCCACCAGACCAGAAATGATCACCCAAATTCAGACCATCCAGGATTAGTTCAACTTCAGGAAATAAATGGGCTAAGTCTTGGAAATGGATTACACTCCTGTTACAGTGCAACAGGAATCAATGACTGCATAGGCAAGGTGATGTGAAAGAAATCTGCAACTAGCTTAAGCAGTTCATGGTAAGGTGTCAACTTTAAATGATGAATCTGCATACTTTGAGCATCAAAACTGCTCAAGTGGTATATTTTAGATGTGACACTGACAAACAACTGACCCTCAATACATGTTTTTGGAGCAATTGGAAATCCCTAATCAAGAACCATCACAGAGAGCTTGCTTGAGTCTTAGACCATAAGACCATAAGAGATAGGAGCAGGAGTAGGCCATTCGGCCCCTCGAGTATGCTCCACCATTTAATGAGATGATGGCTGATCTGATTTTTACCTCAACTCCACTTTCCCGCCTTTTCCCCCATATCCTTTGACTCCCTGGCTGATCAAAAATTTGTCTAACTCAGCCTTCAATGTATTCAATGACTCAGCCTCCACAGCTTCTTGGGGTAAAGAATTCCAAAGATTCACGACCCTCTGGGAGAAGAAATTCCTCCTCATTTCCGTCTTAAACGGGTGACCCCTTGTTCTGACACTATGCCCCCTAGTTTTAGATTCCCCCATGAGGGGCAACATCCTCTCAGCATCTACCCTATCGAGTCCCCTCAGAATCTTGTATGTTTCAATAAGATCGCCTCTCATTCTTCTAAACTCCAATGAGTACAGACCCAACCTGTTCAATCTTTCCTCATAAGACAACCCTTCCATACCCGGAATCAACCTAGTGAACCTTCTCTGAACTGCCTCCAATGCAAGTATGTCCTTCCTTAAATAAGGGCACCAGAACTGTACGCAGTACTCCAGGTGTGGTCTCACCAGCACCCTGTAGAGTTGTAGAATGACTTCCCTGCTTTCATACTCCATCCCCCTAGAAATAAAGGCCTATATTCTGTTTGCCTTCCGGATTACCTGCTGCACCTGTATGTTGACTTCTTGTGTTTCATGTACGAGGACACCCAGATCCCTCTGTACCGCAGCATTTTGTTGTATTTCTCCATTCAAATAATATTTTGCTTTTTTATTTTTCCTCCTAAACTGGATGACTTCACATTTTCCCACATTATATTCCATCTTCCAAATTTTTGCCCATTCACTTAACCTGTCAATATCCCTTTGCCGACACTTTCTGTCCTCATCGCAACTTGCTTTTCCACCTATCTTTGTATCATCAGCAAATTTGGCCACAAGACACTCTGTTCCTTCAAGTCATTGATATATATTGTAAATAGTTGAGGCCCCAGCACTGATCTTGATAGTCACGGATTCAATGACATAATTTAACTGCATTTGTCAGTGATGGGGCTAATGCAATATTATAAGTTGGTTGGCATCTTTGAGGTAAGTATCCAGATATGATAATATATTGTCTCAGTCACCAGATTGAATTAGAAGTAGGAGATGCCATTGATTTCAACCATTTTCAGACCTTTATGAATAGACTATACAATCTGTGCAACCATTCACTACTCAACCAGCAGGAATTGGAATAATGTGCTGAAGACCTGGATTTACAAAAAAATGAATTGGCTGTGTATTGGGAGTACAGGACAGTGTGTGTTGTTTGGAATAACTTTGAAGTGCTTCATGCCCAATTCCTTGCCGCTTCAGAAGACAAAAAGAGAAAAAGGGGAGACAGCTACATTCAATGGGCTTTGGAAAGGCTGCACTCTCCTGAATTCATCCATGATCATGGGCCTATTGTATAATGTCCTTTATGAATTCTGTTTTTGGAGTTATTACGGAAGTGGGAATACCACACTTATATATGCAGAAAAGCTACTCAGTCATACAATATGAATCGTAGAGACTATGAAGGTAAAACAAGGCACAGAGACACTGGAGGTGAAAGTTGCAACCCAAGAAAGTCAGCTGATAAGTGTCCCTTTATTCTCCAGCAGAATGCAAGTTCGCTTCAATCACCATCAGCTTCTTTCCAGATTGATAAACCACATGATGATTTGTTACTGTTCGCCGGACATGACAAAAAAATCATGGGGGACAGTAAAGATCAAAGTACAATGTTCTTATTTACTGAAATTACTGTGCTTTATGTGGATTACTGACCAGCAAGAATGCCTATTGATCATGGTAAGGAACAAGTTGAGTCCCTGTGTAAAAAGTTTAAATTTGTGCCACAAATCATCAAGGATGCTTATTGTGATTTCAAAGCTGATGACCAGAGGCGACATGAGGAAAACATTTTTTACGCAATGAGTTGTTATGATCTGGAATGCACTGCCTGAAAGGGAGGTGGAAACAGATTCAAAAATAACTTCCAAAAGTGAATTGGACATATACACTTGAAGGGGGGAAATTTGCGGGGCTATGGGGAAAGAGCAGGGGAGTGGGACTAATTGGATGGCTCTTTCAAAGAGCCGGCACAGGCACGATGGGCCGAATGGCCTCCTTCTGTGCTGTATCATTCTATGATTCTATGACTCTATGTTGAATGTAATTGCACCAACGAACTTGTGCCATTAATTAACTGTACAAAGGTGATCATTGTTGCTCATTTCCTTGCTGAGTGCGAGCACAGCTTTAACCACATGAACTTAATTATCACCCCAACATGCTCTGTGCTGCTAATCAGGCCTTCCCTGAAATCATGGGCTGAAATTTCACATTGTTACTCCTTCCAGTAATTTATATTCTTCCTGTAAGTACATTAAGTAACTTAAAATTAATGGATGAAAATCAGAACAGCCGCTACTTGCTGATTTTGTGGCCAAGGCTCCACATCGGCAGTGAATTGGTGTGATGATACCATGGCTATTGACTTTGCGGTTGAATTCACACTGTACAATATTAGCAGCATGGAATTCCTTTGCCTGCTATTTTAATGAAGGTATTAACCCACTTGTTTTAAACAGGTTAAAATAGTGGGCAAAGGAATTTAATAGAACAGATTAATGCGTTTGTTACTAATATCACACATTCATTTTGATCCATTGAGAACTCCAATAGTTGGGCTATTGGCTGCTGTAAACTTTAGTAAGTTGTTTATCCTCATTTTTTTTTTCTGTGTTCTCCCCCATTTTTGGAATACGAGTGCAAGTGCACATGCAAATCACATTGTCAGAAGCAAGGTGCAGTTTTTCTTTTCTCGCCCACTGCCAATGATTGCAATAGAAGCGCAGAAGGCATGCGTTATTACGTTCAGTGGCTCTTTATGATATGAGCTGCCTTGCATTGATATGGTGTACCACTGCCCTCTAGTGAATTCTCTCTGTAGCTGGAAATGAAATGTGCAGCTCCAGCAAGTTCAGCATGAGAGTAAAGATGAAGCACTCAATTTTCCTTGAAATTTACACCAGTGACAGTGTGATTTTCCTTTACGCGCTGAACTTTAGGACATGGCTTGATGGTTACCACATGGAACATTGCATTCACCTACAAAGCAACAGTGACTGCATTTCAAAGTAATTCATTGTTTTTGAAGCATTTTGGGGTGCTTCTGAAAGTCGTGGTAAATTGTTATATACTTTGCATTACTGAGGGAGTGCTGCATTGTTGGAGGTGCTATCTCTTGGATGAGATGTTAGCCCAATTTTCCTTTGCAAGTGAACGTAAAAGGTCCCAAGACACTATTCGAAGAGCAGAGAATTCTTCCTCAAGTAAAACCACTAAAAACAGAGAGACTGATCATTCGTCTCATTTACTATTTGTGGAATCTTGCTGTGCACAAATTAGAGGCTGCAATTGCTTACATAAGAACAGAGACTTCACTTCATAAGGTAATTCATTGGTTGCACAGTGCTTTGGGATGTCTTGAAGACATGATAAGGTGCTATATAAATGCAAGTTCTTTCTTTTCTTTCTCAATGTTTGATCAATTAAAGAACAAATGCATATACCCATAAAAGGACAATGTGTTACTCTGCACTGTTGTGTATCTGGCTATCAGAAGTACAGTCTGAATTATTATTTCCCTCAAGCCTAACTTAGTAACATATATCAGAATACAAACATACAGCATGGATTTAATCAACAGAATTTCAAATAAACTATTGTGCATTAGGTAACTGGGTCAGGGTCGTGGTGTTCAGGGTCAGAGGGGAGGGTGGAAGTCCAGCCCTGTCTGGACACTGGGGGCTGGGAGGAGAATCCACCCCATGTCACTCATTCTTCTCAACAGGAATATGGGGATGGAATCACACTGATTTTCCTCCGCTATCTTGCCCAAAATCGGATGGGAAAATGGTGGAAAAGCGAGGAAAATTTGGTGAGGTCTACCCAAATTCAATTTCCCTCAACCCCCACCCCTGCCAGGACCACTAATGACCACCTCTTTCCCACCTGTCACATGCAAATGGCGTCCACCTGTGTTAACGATGCTTCCCAGGATGGCCAGGTGGTGGTACGCCCCAGGAAATGGTGATAACGGCCTTACAGGGGCCTCCCCTCCCCTTCATTTTGGTCCTAACTTGATTATACAGGCCTCAGTCTCAGCCGAGGTCTACATTTGCCAATTCCCTGATTCTTGGGGGTCTTCTGCCCCTTTAATGCCTGGTCACTTCTTCTGGCGCTGCAGTGCCAGGGTTTTGCATCCAAGCAGTAAGAGGCTTCCCCTTGGCGACAGGAATCACGTCTGGAGCCCGTGATGCATGGGTAATAGACGCCAACCCAGGAAACTGGGTCAGGGTTGTGGTGGTGTCAGAGGGGTGGGAGGATGCTCCGCCCTGCCTGAACACTGCTGCGGGCGGAGCATCCAGGTCAATCATTCTTCTCCACAGGAACTATGGGGGTGGAATCACATGCTCATATGTAGTTTCTCTATCTGCTTTTTTTAAAGAAAAACCTCAGGCACCCATGGATTATTGCTAAAGAGGAATTTCATAATCACACATTAACATATCTGTTACTAGTATTGAACAGTGCAATTCCAAACCCCTATGCCCTAAGGCAACTGGTTTTCATTCTTCATGTGAAAATGGACCGAACTGTGGAATGTGATCCCCAAAACCTCAGTAAAAATCCTGGAATTCTGTGTGATGAAAATGGAATTCAACATATTCAGTCAATGTAAACCACTGGCCAAGCCGGTTTCTGTTTATTATCTGATGTATGTCGCATAGTTGCTCATGTCTTGGAATTAAAACAAAAGTGCTGGAAATACACAGCAAAGAAAAGGTAGGTTAAAACAACAACAACTTGCATTTATATAGCGCCTTTAACGTAGTAAAACGTCCCAAGGCACTTCACAGGAGCGATTATCAAACAAAATTTTGACACTGAGCCACATAAGGAGGTATTCGGACAGGTGACCAAAAGCTTGGTCAAAGAGGTAGGTTTTAAGGAGCATCTTAAAGGAGGAGATAAAGGTAGAGATGTTTAGGGAGGGAATTCCAGAGCTTAGGGCCTAAGCAGCTGAAGGCACGGCCACCATTTGTGGAGCAATTAAAATTGGGGATGCGCAAGAGGTAAGAATTAGAGGAGCACAGGGATCCAGGAGGGTTTTAGGGCTGGAGGAGGTTACAGAGATAGGGAAGGATTTGAAAAGCAGGATGAGAATTTTAAAACCGAGGCACTCCTGGACTGGGAGCCAATGTAGGTCAGCGAGCACATGGGTAATGGGAGAATGGGACTTGGTGCGAGTTAGGATACGGGCAGCAGAGTTTTGGATGAATTCAAGTTTATGGAGGGTAGAAGATGGGAGGCCGGCCAGGAGAGCATTGGAATAGTCAAGTCTAGAGGTAACAAAGGCACGGATGAGGGCTTCAGCAGCAGATGAGCTGAGGCAGGGATGGAAACGGGCGATGTTACAGAGGTGGAAGTAGGCGGTCTTGGTGATGGAGAGGATGTGTGGTCGGAAGCTCATCTTAGGATCAGATAGGACGCCAAGGTTGCAAACAGTCTGGTTCAGCTCAGATGGTGGCTAGGGAGAGGGATGGAGTCGGTGGCCATGGAACGGAGTTAGCGGCGGGGACCAAAGACAATAGCTTCGGTCTTCCCAATATTTAATTGGAGGAAATTTTTGCTCATTCAGTACTGGATGTCAGATGAGCAGTGTGACAAATCAGAGACAGTGGAGGGATTGAGAGAGGTGGTGGTGAGGTAGAGCTGGGCTTCGTCCGTGTACATAAGCAGAACTCACATTTTGGTCCTTAATTGATCAGATTTCTGACATTCTATTGTACATTAATTTTTCTTTTCTGGGTGTTGATTGAAAACTTGTTTCAAATACTTGGGCTCAGCCCCAAATTAGCTTGAGAATCACACTGCAAAGAAGTCAAAAGTCCAGGTTTACAGCTGATAATATTATTTAATACAGTCTCCATAAGATGTTACAGCACCATCGAGTGGGCATATAGTTTTTTCTTTCCCACTCCATTTTTCTTCTGACTCGGGGCATTTCCCAGATTTCATTTTCTCTTGAATGGGCCCCAAGATTTTTTTCTCCTTTTAAGCCTCTCCCAGATTACTTGGCCGCTGCTGTATTGGCCGGGAGGGGGGGCGGGAGGTGATGGGGTTCAGAGTGCTCGGCAGTTCAGCTGGTCTTTACCCGTCATTCTTATGTTTGCATTGGACCCAAGCACACTTCACTGAGTGGCCCATGTTTAAGTGTTGCAAGATGAACACCCAGTCATGAACCAGTGGTCACATCCCCTGAGGAAGTTGCAAAGCCAGTTCATATATCATGAGGTATCAGCTTCCTAATTAATCCAGGAAGTTTATGCCTACTGAAAGCTCTAGAAATGTTGAGGGTTGTGGAGTCACCACAATGAGCACCGAGAGAATAATCACACCATTTCCAGACAGTGAGATTCATAAGATCACAAGACAGATTTGGTTTGAAGCCAAACTCACAACCAGTTAGCAGGTTGTTGTGGTTCAGTTCATGCCAACAGCCTGTTCACGAAAGATTGCTGCTTAATTGCCTTTTTGGAAGGGGGGCGGGGGGGTGAAAAGAGAAAGGGGGAAGGGTTCATAGAATCCTTCAGCACAGAGGGAGACTATTTGTCCCATCATGCCTGTGCCAGCTCTTTGAAAGAGCTATCCAATTAATCCCACTCCCTTGTTATTTCCCCATAGCCATGCAATTTCCACCCCCATATATTTATCCAATGCCCTTTTGAAAGTTACTATTGCTTCCACCACCCTTTCAAGCAGTGCATCCCAGTTCAGAACACGCTGCTTAAAAAAAATTCTCATCTCCCCCGGTTCTTTCACCAATTATCTTAAATCTGTGCCCTCTGGTTACTGACCTGCCAATGGAAACAGTTTCTCCTGATTTCCTCTATCAAAACCCCTCAATTTTGAACAGTTCCATTAAATCTCCCCTTAAGCTTCTTTTGTCTAAGGAGAGCAATCCCAGCTTCTCTAGTTTCTCCATATAACTGAAGTCCCTCAGAGGATTTTACCAAAGCTTTGCAAAATTGGCCTCTGTTTCCCTGTCTCCCACAGTAAATTGCACAACTCGAGGGCAGGGAAGGGGATGGGAGTGGGATGATCATGCACATGGGCAGCACATGTCTGAATGGGGCAGACTTGATCGACCAGATGGTACTTTTCACATCCTTTTTCATAAGTTCATATGAGACTTTAGAAATAAAAAAAATGTACTTCACTACTTAAAAAATACATAGAACCAACAAAACCAGCAGTCTTTACCACAATAAGCATTGTTTATTGTTTCAAGTCAAAATTTGTGTTCATTATAAACCAATACATTATTAGATTTAGAAATATGTTGCAGTTAACAAGTCAATAAACAATGCAATACAGATGGTCTGATCTTGTACTGTGCTTACCTATATACAATATATCTAGAGATCTATATTTTAGATATATGTACATACACCAACTCACATCAGTAATGCATAGGTTTACATTAATGTTTTTAACTATTAGTTTTTCAGGTGAGTCTTAAAACATAAACCCATGCATATAAAAACTAATCTAGATGGGCTTTCAATCGGATTAGCCATTTAGGGAGGGGGAGGGGTAGCTATGTGTAAAAAAATTGTAAACAATTCTTTGAATACATTTGCAATGTTTCTACACAGGCCAACTCTTCCTCATTGGTTGGCAATCCGGTTACTAGGCCCTGTGTTGTCACCAGGCTTATTAAGCATGCTAGAACCAATACACCATGGGAAAAATGGTTCACACTTTAAAATGTTGTGCAATACACTTAATTCATCATCTCAAATGGCTCCCAACTCTAATACTTCACCCTAGTGTTATAAGGTTAAGATGCTCTTTCCAAATGACTGGGTGTTTACACAGTTGAGGAAATCATTGTGAATGTTACATGCTCACCATTATATTTTGCTGAAATCCTAGTGACAACACTGACTGAACCTATTATCAGATCACACCTATCCACTTTGTAACTCAGCAGCGATATAATTGAAGATTGTGAGGCAAGTGAAGTACTTTGCTGTCAATTTCAGCCGTACAGCTCGCATTTAAAAAAAATAAATATTCACCGACAGTTTCAAAAGTCAGTCTCAAAGATATGTACCACAACATTTCAAACACTGCTCTCTCACTTCTAAAATGTTTCCAAGGAGCCTCTTGTTTACAACATGTGTAAATAATAGAAATTAAACAATCTTCCAAATATGAAAGAAATATCAATACAGCAGTTAGTTATTTAACCCTTTGAGTACTGATTATTCTGTAGCTTTCAAACTGCAATCTCATAACATCGGTAGGTGATAAATCTTTAGATAGGCTGAGCTAGCATCACTGCCACGTCCTACTGGGATGGTCCAATCTCTTGGGTGTTGACAGATCCTCCCTCGCCACCTCCCCCCTACCATAGTTTCTCTTCCCTCTCATTCCGATAATCACTCGACTGATTTTTTTCATTTCCCCTCCCCATCCCTTTTAATCCTTCATCCAATGCTTCCCCCTGCTCCCTCCCCAAAATTCACTCTTCTTCCCTCTCCCAGAACCTCAAAGCTGGAGAACTCCTAACCCCTGAGTCTTTCCTTTCTCCTAAAACCACCTGGCTTTTAAAACTCAACCCTGGCATCACCCCAAATCTAATTTATTGCATCTACTCTTTTGCTCTTCAGCCTTGGTCTTGTCCTGCTGGCCTTGCAATTAGGTTTCTCTAATTTAAAACAAAATCTTAAATGATTGATTCGTAACATTGATTAGAAAGTTGAATTGGAGAAATATATAGAATTTGGAATAATTTAATTCACAATATTCAACTAAAGGACTAATATCTGGTTTAATTTTGATGCAGTAATACTACTGTAGTCTTCAAAGGGTCAAAGATTAACAGGTAATAAGAATTGATGTTCAACTCTTGGTTTGAGCACAGTTGCTCTTCTGAAAGTTAAAACGAAGACAAAAAGTCTTCAGTCCATACATCAACATCCTCAATGCCTCTTGTGGCCAAAACAGTAAAATGTATTCACATGAAAAACACATGCAAAGTCTCAGTTCTGCTGGTATAAAGATTTCAAGTTTGCAAATGGTCCTGACTTGTATTTTATCGTCATTAAGTACTTCATTAAAGACTAGAACTGTAACAATTTGTCAGTTCTTGTGTGGAATGTAGCACGTTTCTTGCAACTGAGAGCAATCTCGTGGATTGGATTGAAAGTGGGCTGGAGTCTTTTTCCCTAAAAATTTTGGCAAATGGTAGCATCATTTGCATTGTGTACCAGGAATCACTTTACAAGAGCTGCATTTCTCGCTCAACCAGTCTGAGGAACGAGCTTGTTTTCTGCCAAATTCTCACTTGATTTTTTAAAAAGCACTGGAACTAAAGTGGCTGTTTGATAGACTTTTGTTAGTTGAATGTTTAATGCACTTTGCTGCTGTGGTGGAGCTCATTTGCATGAGTAGCTCTGAAGAATGTGCTTTTTTAAAAAAAAAAGCTTCTCAGTAGTGATATTTCAGAGACCTCACTTGTATAGTATGGGCAAGCTGAAAGGGAAATTGTGAACACAGACAATTCATACATGGCAATACTTTAGACAGAAGAGATGACCAGATCCTTTCACTGGTGATGTTGATAAATACTGAAGTCCACACAGTTCACAATAGGAAGACACTTTCTCCTACGGAGAAGTTCTCTTCAGCAAAGAGATTCTGAGAGGACATCTCTCATGCAATAAGGTGCACAATGTGCAAAGGGTTTCTACCTCAGCCATTCTTTGCTATTTAAAAAGGGCAGAACAGTCTAGCCAGTTTATTATAGGTAGGTATCATCTACAGGAGGAACATAGGAGAATCCAAGGAAAGCTTCAGCAGCCTCTCTGGCACTGGCAGTAATCAGAAAATCTTCAGAGGACCTTGCGACTGAGTTTGGAACAGGCTGCTGGGTAAATTCTGGGTCAAAGTGTTGCAGGTCAGTGGGTCCAGACTGCGAAAGACAAAAAAGAACACTTATTTTTTTAAGATGGAATTTTTCCATTATTCAAAAGGATGGTCACGATAAATGTTTTGAAATTAACCTCTGAGCATTAGCGCACAAAGACAGATTCGTATGAAATTCTTTCATTGGCTATTTTAACTTTGATGTTAATAGTCATGTTACAATAACAAAAAAAAAATCCATCTGAACTTAAATGTTTGTATGCTAATACCCAAAGAATCTAATATCAAAAAGGGAAGATATACCTCAGTAAATCATGAATATTTGGGTTGCAGCTATACCCAAGATAGAGTAAAGCCATGAGCCATCTGTAGCAGCAAGCACTGGATGGATTATTCATCCAAACAACAACTGATACCAAGAACACTGCATTGAAGACAGCACCTTTTTATGATTGAAGGTAACAATCTAGATCAGTGTCAAGGGAGGTTAACCCACCCATTCTGTAAGTTCATAGAATATGCTTTGTCAGTACTAAAGGTTTCTTGGTATTGAAAAATACAACAAGTACACTGAAAATATCACTGCTTTTTTGGCACAGTCCCCACCATTGATAGCGGGCGCGTTCGTTCAAACGCGATTTGTCCACTATACGCGATGGCCAGTATAATGGGGTAGCGCTAAGACAGTACTCCACTGGTGTACATACAGAAACCAGACAATTTACCAACACAATACCGACTGGAAGTCCTTATAACAGAGAAAAAGGCGCCTTCATTAATCATTCTGAAATAGTCAGAATTCCTTAACCAATAAATACAAGTGATTGTTTTAAACAACATTGCATTAAATAGATTAAAAAGATTACTTTGGCCAGAATAATTGGATTAAATTTCTGTTCAGAACAACGAAATATTGTGTCATGTTTAAGAGTATCATGACACATGTAAACATGAAATTAGGATTGGTGAAGGATGTTTAAAGTCTGCTGCCAGGGCTTTCTACTTTGACTCGAAAGTCACTGTTGGACTTTAATTGGTGAAAGAATTGCTTTTTGCTTTTTTTTTTTGGAGGGCATCAGATTCAATTAAAAAAACATTTAGAACAAAAACTAGCAGTTTTTAAATCTCAGTTTAAAAAAAAACATGTTTGGGATTAAAGCTGAAACATTCTTGTTTTTCTTAATAAGCCCAGCTCATGTGATCGAGGATTCCAAGTGAGTAATCACAGCTGTTTCTGCCAGAAATAAATGGAGCACTTAAGACACTATGACCGGTAACTTTGAAATTGACTGTAATGCAAATGGATAATGGTTATCGCTTTTTGGCATATAGGCAGCTGCCCATTTTAAATGTGCATGTTTTAAGTATTGTACAGCCAATACCTAGAACTAAGTAGCAGTCGTTTTATCGAAGAATATTCATTGTGGTGACACCTTTTGCTATCGGGGTCTGCAGATTTAATGTGCACCATTCACATCCTTACAGACTATGATAACAGCAGTAAACTAGGTGTCTTACAGCAGTTCTGAGAAAGTTAGGGTGTGCCTCAAATTACTGTACTCTTCACTGTATAACCTATCTGAATCTTCCTTCCATTTCAGAAAGTTCCATAAAAACAGTAAGATCATAAATGTACAGCCCCCACACACTGCTTGTAACTGGTGTGTTCGTGTTGATGCGATTTGCCCGCTATATGCCAGGAGTGGTAAAACCATCAAGGTAAATAACCAACATTTTTTTTGATAACAGGAAATCTCACTGAGCAACTGCCTCTCCTAATTGTTAAGCAATTGCATCCAAAATCTCATCACCAAGGGAACTCACTTTAACGAGGTACAAACAGCTCATTGAAACTGCTCGAGGGCCTGACTGGCTGGAAACAGCAAAAGCTTTTAAATGGGTAAGTATTTATTGAACTGCACAAACACTAAGCAGTGCCTTTGTAATTGACTCCTGTGGAAGTGGCAAATGGTTAGCGCTATTTGCCCGATATAGGCAGCTGCCAGTGTTAGTGGTGGGGACTGTAACTAGAAATACAAAACTTTTGCTCCCCAATGGTTCAGCACCACATCAGGTGCTGTATTCACACTGAGCACACAGACTAAGCCATCAGCCCTGATTCCTGGTCAATATAAGTTAATTGATCTCAGGGCAGTAATAGGGACCCGACACATGGCCCCCGAATTAACGAGGGGGAAAACAATTAACCAGAGTTTCTGGGAGTCAAAAATCTCAAAAGAAAAACAGGAGAATGTCCTTTCTTTCTGTAATCAAATGACATGTTTCAAATCTTGTTCCTTATTCCTTAATTGCAGAGAAAACTGACAAATTTCATCTCCCTACCCCAGTGCTATGCAGTCTATGATGGACAGTGCCAATGTTGGATGAGAACTGGATTAGGGCCATCAATCCTGCACCCCGCCCCCGCCGTGCTCCAATAGTCAACACTCGTGGTCTATGTTCAGACATGAAAAGCCACTTTAAACAGATACCAGAGAGCTGGCAGTGGCTGTTTTCAAGAGAGACGATGAATTGTTACAACACAGCAATGGTCACACTCCAGTGACCAACCCTTTGTTAACTGTACAGTAAAATATATTTGTGAATCTGACTTAAGTGTTGCAAAAGCAGTAACAGGGTTGGGGGGGGCTCTGATGGAAATGTGAAGACTGAGCAGTTTATTGTGGGAGATACACTCTAGTCTTACAATTACACTGTGCCTCTTAAGATAATGAACAAGGAAACTTTATACAAACATGTTAAGTGTTCACAGGATTATGTTCACACAAAGCACCATTGCAAGGCCCTTGTATTTTTAGTCTTTATAATATACACAGGAATAGTTACTGGGAGAAAGCATGTGAAGTGAGGGAGGTTAAAAACTGAATCACAAATACATTTCAAAATGAAGGAATATAATCTGTCTCTTTGAAATACCATGGCTTGTATAAAGAAGCCTCCAGCAGAGTAGTTTCTAGGTCAAAATAGTTTACCAAATACTGAGTGGATTGATTCTACTCACCACTGTAGGAACAAATGGAGGGGAGATTTTCTTAGCCATGAGATCATCCCAATTAATTGGTGAAAAGAAAGAATGGAACTTTAGCTCCAACTGTGGAAGTGAAGAAAAAAAAAAAAAAAAAATCACAAAACATGTTAGACTCCCCTTGACAGCTCAGTGAGTTTATCCAGCCAGTAACTAAGTTAGCTGCCCTCCGCTAGGACAGTGGTTAAGTGGGCACTACAATTGGGTTAGAAGGGGGGGCAGAGTTTCCTCTCCTCATCACCATTCAGCAACCAACCACTGCTGGGGGTGCCTATGTGGATGTAGAATTTGGCTGTGAGATGCCCCCCCTCAAGGTCAAATAGTTCAACCTCACTCTCCAGACTCATACACAAGTAATTGCCACTTGTATGAGACACCACTGGCTGCTCGGTAGCTACAGAATCATACCCCAGCAGAGAGTCAATACCTTCAGGAAAGTAGGGGAGCAGGTGGAAAAAATTGGCAAGGAAAATTCAAACATGTAATAGATCTCTCTAGGATCTGAATGCTGCAATTGAATTGAAACTGGAACAGGAACACCACAGGGAGGACCAGGTGGGACAGCTTAAAATGGGCTGAATTGTTACTTAATTTGAGAGAACAAAGTGTTAAAATTGGATAGCTGTGTGGTAAAGGATAGAATACTGGAGCCTGGTCTTTAGTTGCTTCCAAGCCTTTATTCACAGATTCCCCTTACACACACCACACCCTAGCTAAGTTCTTCCATAAAAAGGATACACGAGAATCCCCAATTGATACCCACCACCTGAACACAATTAACACTGATGTAAATCATACAATTAACACAAGCAAACTAGGCAATACAACTGAATAACATTCTTCATACCATTACAAAATAGATTTCAGTGTAGTTTAACAAACATTTAAGTAAATGGTGCCTTGCATCTGAAAAGTACTATCTGAAATATGTTAGGAAGGTTTGATGTTCAAATTTACCAGACACAAAAACCCCACACTATCAGAATTACTTACAAAGTCATTCTTGGCCCCTAGTCGCTGTATTCTGTCTTTTTGCAGCAGACTCTTAAGCAGTTCTTGGGCAGAGTTCGACGTGTTGGGTTTGAGCTGCAGGGGCTTGTGTAGGATGTTGTTGTACATTTCAGCTGTGTTCCGGCTGTAAAATGGGGGCTGAGATAGAAAGGATTTGATCAGAATTTGGTATGGGTGCAGAATCTCACCCAGCTCTGGGTCGAAAACAAAGCTTGGCGTACTGAAATACATGAATGAAGATCGGGGCTTTGGCCGCGCAAAGATACAAACTCTTTTTAAAGAAAAGAGCATTTTACTCTCAGAATGTAACTACATAAAATATAATGGGATGCATTTATTCTCCCTGTACCCCTCAACTCTTTAAAAAGTACTTGGACCTGCACCTAAAGTGCTGTAATCTGCAGGGCTACGGACCGGGTGCTGGTAGGTGGGATTAGAATGGGCACCTGGTTGTTCTTCGAGACGGTGTGGACACGATGGGCCAAATGGCCCCCTTCTATGCTGTATCTTTTCTATGGTTCTAACATTAACTTCAAAACCCTCCATTGCCTTGCTCCACCCAATCACTCCAGTCTTCTAAGATGCATCTTCCACTCTTCTGACTGTTTACTGTGCACCTTCCCTTGTCACTGCATCAGTAGCACAGCCTTCTGTCACCATCACCCTACACTCTGCATCTCACTCTCCCTAAACCTCTCTGCCTTGTTATCACAGTCCCCATCTTCAAAAGCCTCCTCAGAGTCTATGCCATTAGCTTTGGGCACCTCCCCTAACATTCTCATCCATTTCCTGTTCAGCTCCCCTATAAAGAGAGATGATAGGAGTGAGCCTTTGGCTTATTGGTGGCATTTCCACCTCTGAGTCAGAAGTTGAAGGGTTCAAGCCTCACTCCAGACAGCCATGGTGAGCGGAGACCGGAAAATCGGCTCTGTATACTGGACTGACACCCAGTAGGGGTACTTGTGGCCTGCCCCCATCGTAAAGGGTAGGTGGGGCTTTGTAGCCTTGGTTGCAGCCCAAGTAGAAAATACTCCAAGGATAAAACCATGAGAATGGCAATGGGGGAAACCACCTCAGCTCCTCTTGCCTAGTGTGTAGCTCAAGGATCTCCTGTGTGAGACTTGAGTTAGGACCTGCCCTGAGGCACTACACAGTGGACAGATGGATGGAATTTTGAGATACTGTGCTCCCAGCAGACAGCAGCACTCATGGTGCACAGGTCAGAAAATAATGGTTACAGCACTGTAGCCCTCTCTCTGTCCCATGCTCCGTACAAAGAACGAACAAACTTGCATTTAGTGTCTTTCATAACCTCAGGACATGCCAAAGCACTTTACTGACAATGCAGTACTTATGAAATGTAGTCACTGTTGTAATGTAGGCAATGCAGCAGCCAATATGCACGATGTAAAGTCCCACAAACAGTAATGAAATAAAAGGACCAGATAATCTGTTTTAGATGTTGCACGAGGGATAAATATTGGCCAGAACACTGGGAGAACTTCACTGCACTTTTTCCAAATTGTGCCATGGGATCTTTTACATCCACCCGAGGGGGCAGACGGGGCCTCAGTTTAATGTCTCATCTGAAAGACAGCACCTCAGATAGTGCAGCACACCCTCAGGTGTTGACATGCCCAAGAATCGAGTGGGGCTTGAACCCACGACCTTTGACTCAGAAGCAAGAGGGCTACCAATGACCCAAACACCTTTCCCTACTGAGAACTCATTTACTTGCCATTGCACAGTAACGTTATTACCAGAGTCCACTTAGTCTTTGAAATGACCCATTACTGGATGATATTTATTCAAACATATACCTACCAATCCATACAGCATTTCATACAGCACAGATCCGAGGCACCACCAATCAACTGTTCGATCATAGGCTTGCTTCTGTAACACTTCAGGGGCCAAATACTGAAAGACACAAGCATTTATATTAGATACTTTTGCAAGCTACTTTATGCTGCATTTATATCACATACTTCATCAAGTGTCCTTTAGGAGAAATTGAGATTTAACCATTGCCTCTTGCCCTGACACCACAAATGGTAGTCACGATTTTCCGATACATACTGCTGTCAGCCAAGGATTCCCACCACCAGTGCTCAATCTAAGTCACCCCCGACCCCAACATTTTAACTCAGGCGGAAGCCCTGGTACAAGTTCAGATGAGTTCCCAAACCTAGAGTTAAAAGGCATCCTTCTCATTGAATCAAAAGCTCCCAAAGACATTTGCTTCCTAACTCAGCCCCGGAGTTGTAAATTCAGTGAATACTGGATTAGTTCATGAATGTTGGCTCCCATCAGGAAAATTGGAAAGAAAGATGTTGCTCTATCCACTCACTGAATGATTTCTGGTTGCTTTGTGCAGTGACAAACAGCACAGGAGGATTTCCTATATTTGGTGTTTGCAGTGAAAGTGTTTAAAAAGAATGGGGGGGGGAGGGGGGGGGTCTCCCGATTGCTCAGCATAATTTCGGCAGAAGATCCACGGAATCTGTGGACAAATTATGCAAACAGTGTTTACGCTGTTTCTCCAGAGTTTCTGCGGATCTTCTAAAGTTACAACAGATGATCGAGAGAACAGCCCCCCCGTGGAAAATCACCCCCAATACTTATGGTTTCAGTAGAAATAGGAAACAATGTGTGTTTGGGGGAGAGAGAGAGATTTCCTCTGCATGCTATGTGTAATGAAAGTGTGAGCTTGTTCTCTACTAGCAGGTGTCTGACTTTGTAACACATGGTGCACAGAGGCAATCTTGCTGCAATATTTACAAAGTCAACCAGAGGAAATCTTCCCCACAGGTGTGCGTAGGGGATGTGGTGCAGCAGTGTACGATTGCAGTCATCTGGGAATCAGTTTTCAGACCTGCATGCCACGCAGTAGGAGGGAGGTTCTTGATCACTTACCTCTGGAGTACCGCAAAAGGTGGAGGTGGTTCCGTTTGGTTCCACTCCTTCCTTGCACAAGCCAAAGTCTGTTAGCACAATGTGGCCCTGAGAGTCCAGGAGGATGTTTTCTGGCTTCAAATCTCTGCATTAAAAAAGTGCATGTTTAGTGACTTTCAATGTTCTTTATGTAATAAGATACAATTAATACAGGAGAACTGACACTTGTAGGGCCAGTTATGAGGAGAGACTAAGAAACACTTGGGCTTTTCAGCTTTTGAAAGGTGATGACTAAGCAGGACATCAGTGAGGCAGACAACAACTTCCATACAGCACCTTTAACACAGATAAAATGTCCCAGTAATTCACAGAGGGAGAAAGGAATGAAGATACAAGGCTGTAAATGCTAATGTCAGGAAGTTCTTTTTCAGTCAGTGAGTACCGTGTGGAATGAACTTCTGGATAGGATAGTAGAGGCAAAAGTCTTTAGATCATTTACAAAAAGTTGGGGAGTCGTTTTAACCTAACTCACTGGATGGGATTGGGTGGGTTAGGTTAAAATTGCTCCAGTGGCAATGGGGCACTATAGGTTCTTTCTGGACTGATGAGGTAACATCAGCTGAATGCCCTTCCTCACCCATATTTACCTTGTGATCTACGAGCTTCAGATCATGTTTATTTTAGAACTTTCAAGTATTAAAAACTTAGTAGCTTTTAATATTTGCTCTTTTAGAGTTTGATTCTCAGATTTGTATGTAAACACTTATGGTATCACACGGTTATGTATACACCTTATATGCATTTTATAGAGTCCATCCTCCCAAGTCTTAGAATTAGATGTTCCTTGCAGTTGACCAATCACAAGCTTCATTACAAATGTACAGTCACTCAAGTGTCCAAAAGGAAGTAACAAAGAACATTGAGCCTCTTGTGTTAAGCTGACCACTGGTTTTAGTCACATACCTGTAAACAATGTGTAGGGAGTGGAGGTAACCTAGCGCACTGGCAATCTCGGCAGCATAGAACCTTGCTCGGGGCTCCAGGAACACACGCTCTCGCTGAAGGTGGTAGAACAACTGAAAAATACCCAATAAACAAAAAGAATAATCTTTCAATCAGTTGCCATAAATAGCTACTTACATCACAATGGCAAGTAGCAGCCTGGAAAGGATCAGAAACCATCCGTCCACTGCTGTTCATGAAAATACAAGTATGTAATGTATCAGGAATTGATGGCTTCCCACAAATAAGATACTCCATCGCACTGAAATTAAAATAACACTAAATTGAAATGAAGAATTTGAAAAGTCCATGTTTTATTGAGATTAATTTTTCCCCCCTCCCAATTTGTTGCCTTTCCCCTCCTCCCTTCTGTCCTAAACATAATGTCACCAACAGCACTCAAGGGGCCATTCTACACATGACCATGAACAATGGGATAGCTCCACGATAACAGTCAAGCCTGGTGTTATCCTCAGACATCGAAAACATATACTTCCGCCAGGAATCGGTTGAATTGTTCCCTTCCTAATGGGACAGTGAGGCAGATCATGGGCCTGTCTACTGTTCCGGCTGAAGTCTGCTGAGAGAGATTGGGGACCATGGGAAGCTTCCTAACATGTACAGTTAAGCACCATACAACAGCCATTTACTCACTAGGAAAACTGAACAGATCATTAAGATTTATTTTATTGTCTGCTTCAAAAATAGCAGAAAGAGAAGGACTACTGAGCATCTACTGGCTAGAGTGACTGAGTGTTAATTTGGAATTCAAGCACACAACTAGATACCATCTAGTTTAAACTTTATATCGAATTGTGTCTTCAAGTGTCAAAGCAAAAAACTCTGAATAAAATAAAAATCTATAAACATTGACACTATGGGAGCGATTTTAACCAAACCCACCTGTTAGGAAACTGATGGGATCAGATGCAATACTGGTTTAAACCCTGCCCCATTTCACTCTACATTGTAGTCAATGCAGAGTAACATTGGGTGGGATGTAAAACTGGTGTTCCACCAGATTTCACACCTAGCGAGTTAGATTAAATTGACCTTGTGTGTCAAAGGGTTATGTGTCCAGAGGATACCACAGCCAAGCCTGATCCTGTTGCCAGCCTATGTTCCAACAGGGGTCATTGGATAACAGAGACCAGGACGTTGGGACCAATTGAAGCACTCCAACTGGTGATCTGGCCCAAGTCAGCATGTACTGGAAACAGAACCTGGGACTCTGGTCTGTATGGCTTAGTACCATAGTTGACATTACCTTTATTCACTAGGCATCAGGGAGCATTAAGGATTCCTTTCCATGTTACTAAAGTTACTTACTATGAACTATTTTAAATGTTACTTACTTCACCACCGTTCACGTAGTCCAGGACAAAGTAGAGCTTGTCTGCAGTTTGGAAGGAATAGTGGAGCCCCACAAGGAACGGGTGCCTCATATTTTTCAGGAGGACACTGCGCTCAGCCATGATGTGTTTTTGCTGAGAATAGAAACAAAAAAAAAAAAAAAAAAAACTTAGCTTGGTGCTGAAAGGGTGGAATTCCAAAATAGTACTTGGGGAGAGAGCTAGGGTTTTCTGTAGAATTAGCAAGTCAGATGATTTTCTAAGATTGGCAGATGGTCACACCAACATTTCTGCCTTTCTCAGCAGCACTGTTTAATGGTGGGACCGGCCAGCTAAAGTGGGACAGTCTTCCATATCCAAACGTGGAGGTAATATCTTCTCAGGTCACTGCTATTACCATTCATCAGATGGCCACCAGGAGGCATGCAACAGCAACTCTGTCTCCCTCTGGTTGGGAGGCATCTGGCTGCTGATTCCCACAGCATAATTAAAATGTAAGAACAGAGTGGACTTGATAAGGAAATAAAAGTTGCATCCTGCCAATCATGGTGCCAAATATTGGTGCTCCAGCATTTTGTGTGTGGCTATGCCACCAGTGATTCCAAAATCCCTCAACAAACCAAAAAAGGGATACGTTACAGTACCAAATTCCTCACCATCCCACTAGGTTTGTTTATGTTTTGTTTCTACCTCGTTCTAATCAGTAAAACTCAAAGCTTACCTCTTTCTTCTTCAGGATCATCTTCTTCTGCAAAACCTTTACTGCAAAATATTTCTCTGTTTCTTTGTGCTTGGCAAGAAGTACCTAAAATGAATGACACATTCTCAAACTGTACTCAATACAGAAATGTATGTCTTTCCATGACAGCACTTGGCAGATTAAAGCATCAACTACAAATTCAATGATCAAAGTCCAGCAAATTAACACTTATGATGACTTATAAACTGATGACATTAGTAAACTCAGCAATCAGAATGGATAAATAGAAAAGTCTGCACTAACCTTTCCAAAGCTGCCTTTTCCAATTATTCGAAGGTAGTCAAAGTCTGATGGCTTCACACTGTATAAATATAATTTTTAAAAAGTTAATTTTTACATTATCTGGTTTAAAATAAGAGTCAGAGTGTCTTGCCCCTTATCATACTTCATATGAAATGAATTACTCTGAAGTGTATTGATTGTTATGTTGGCAAACACAACAGCCATCTTGTATACAGCAAAGCCCCATAAATGGCAGAGATAAACGGCCAGTTTCAGCAATTTATTGAGGGAAGTCCACAACACCAAAGAAGGCTCCTGCTCTTCTTTCAGTTTGTCCCAAGGGATCTTTCATGTCCCCCTGAACCCTTGGAATAGAGAATATTAAAGCTAGTTTAACTATCCCATCCAAAAGATAACACCTCTGACAATGCAGCATTCCCTTGGTGCAGCCAGCCTAGATTATGTGCCTAAGCACCAGACTTGAACCCATTACCTTCTGATGTGGAGATGCCGGTGATGGACTGGGGTTGACAATTGTAAACAATTTTACAACACCAAATTATAGTCCAGCAATTTTATTTTAAATTCACAAGCTTTCGGAGGCTGCCTCCTTCGTCAGGTGAACGATGTGAAACGATTTTCACATCGTTCACCTGACGAAGGAGGAAGCCTCCGAAAGCTTGTGAATTTAAAATAAAATTGCTGGACTATAACTTGGTGTTGTAAAATTGTTTACCATTACCTTCTGACTCATATGGAAGTGCCACTAAAATCCCTCAACAAACCAACAAAAAAAAGGGTATATTACAGTACCAAATTTCTCACCTTCCTACTATGTTTATGTTACAAGCTGACTGTCAAACTAACTGGCATAATATTTCTATACACATACAAAATGTTGCTCTTACCTATATGAGGTTGAAAGGTCAAATTCTTTTGAACCAAGACTTGACTGCAGGGAAATAAAAATGTAAATTGTTAGATTGGTGATTCGGATACCAGGGAAATTGGTACTTAAAAAAATAAAAAACTTACAGCATATACTCACTCGATTAGAATTACAATGGGCTTCTGTTCCCTCTGGTTGGTTTTGGTCAATTTGCAAGAAAACACGGACATCAGGGCTGCAAAATATGAGCATTTCTTTTAATTAAGCGAAGACAGGATAGAACAGAACATCGTGAACATTTTAAGTGCGAGATCTGAGATGTAAAAAAAGACACGGATTTGCAAACCCACAGACAAATGGAGTTGTGTTTATCTTCTGGAGCCAAGTATCCAAAATAAGTTACATATCGAAGCCAAAATTAGTGGCCTTCACGTCAGATGAGTGACATTTATCTATTGTTTTAAACTCGCTTTCCGGGCCGATTTAAGGTAACCGCCGGGTGGTGCCATTTCTCAGCGTTTAGTCTCCCCAAAGAATATATTCAAAAAAAATGCAGTTCATGCACGATCAACGGTTCCATGTTCGTTAAGTTGATAAACAGTCACTTGGCTCTACAAGCTTACATGAGAAGATTAATAATGCACCACCCTTGCGCCCCGGCAACAAGTGCCATTCTAAACCTGGTCTAAAATAAGAACGTTGAACCATACAAATATTCAACTATCAAATGAATTACCCAACCTGAAGGATTTCATGCTTAACACTAAACTAACTGGCGCAAATAAATTATAAAGAAAAAAAAACTTACTGGTGGCAGATCTGAGGGTTAGACACCAACTTCTGTATGAAGTCATTCAACCCCATTTTTCGTTGCTTTATAAAAGCTGGAAAGGAAAAGAAATAAAAATAAATACTCATCAGAACTCACTCTGAAATAGGCTCAAACCCCTCTAATGTGTTGAAATTGTTACATAAACGCCACCCTGTTGGGCTGGTGGCTATCGGTTATTATTCTCTATGCTCTGGAGAATAGTGTACGAGGAAGATAAGGAATGTGCATCACAGTATATGTTACGCGAGTAAAAATGCCAATTCATGTTTCACTGAAATAGTCCAGGGGAGTTATACATCACACTAGTCAGGATCTAACAACATTCGGTTTTATATTCACGCTGAACAATGCAATGCTTAAGAAACAATTGCATTGCCAAATCGTTAAGCATTTGTTGAAAAGCAACTATCAATTCCGAAATAGCAATGAATCAAGAGTCTTGGGCCATTTCCAACTTCTATTTCATTCTAGCCCTCATGCTCAACATCTCAGAGCATAACATCATTTATACTTTTAAGTGGTCTGTAAACCCATCAGGAATTACTGAGTACCACAGAGAAAAGAAATTGCTGAGAACTCCCAGTCACTAATAAAAGGAGCGATGTCTTACTTTAGTCCATATTGTATCCAATTTAAATGATGTATCCAATACAAATGATTGTATCCAATTTAATAAATGTATCAACATACCAGTAAGAAATACAACAATGCCTCTCATTTTGGAATAAGTGAAATCGCCTGCGGTTTCAGTCACAGCCATGTTAGTATCAATCCACAGGAGCAGGTCGGCCGGTTGGAGTGTCTGGTCTGGTCTTGGACTTGCCTGGAAATAATTCCCTTTCTGGCCTCTTGCAACCTGGGACGGGCGGACTGAACGCCGTGCGCTGTCCCGAGCGCCCCCTTTTATACCGGCGCAGAGCTCGCGGGCGCGCGCCTCCGCTCCTCCGCCCCCCCATGCGTCACAATTATTACTCAGGCAACCGAGTTCTCTGACGCAAGGGAGTCCCCGCCCATAAAGATCCAGGCGATTGGTTGGTTGTCATTCAGAAACGCAGCATTCGAATGGCTGCCTGTAAATGTCAATCAAAATCGATGACGCGTCTGGTTCTCCCGGGCTGGCGCCTGACCAGAATGACCAGGGGAGGAGAGGAGAGGATTGTCAGCACCGGCTCCCCAGGGGGACGAGTGACTAAGGAGGCACTGAAAGTCTCGTGATTTGTTCTTGTTTGCAGTTCAGGGCATTTGCATAAGACCTTAAAGCTGTGATACCAGTTAACCAGTTCTTTATCAAACATACATTGGTAGCAAAAAGCAAAATCAAAACAGCAGATGCTGGAAAACCTGAAACAAAAACAGAAAATGCTGGAAACACGTCGCCTGAAACGTTCATTCATTGTTCTCACAGATGCATCTTGTTTCCAGCATTTTCTGTTTTTCCTTTACATTGTTCGCAACTGTTTCTGCAGAGCTGCCAACATTAGGGGGACTATTAAAGAGTGAGATATCTGATCAAAACCAGTGAGACTGATCACAAACTCATTACACACGTGGATTCCGGAGCTATGTTTATTTTGAACAGAGAGATTGTAAAAAAATGTGTCACGTTTATAAATTCAAACTAATGGAGGCTTGGCAGGGTTTTTAATCTTGTTAATACAGTTTCTGAAGAAAACGCCATGGAATCAATCGTTTGAAAATAACACGGTCTGTACTAACATAAAATCCGCAGAAAACACAAATTAATGTTAATTTCAAATTAAATCGGGTTAAGAGGTGTTATTAATACTGTATACAGTTCTGGCTTTCCTCCCTTGGTTTAACCAGGCTTTTCCTATAGTGCTTTCATTCATTGGGGACTTAAGGCTGCTCGAGTCAGATGTTTTGTATTAATCTGCTTGAGATGCATCCGGTTGATGTTGCGGTTAACTTAAGAACACAAGAAATAGGAGCAGGAGTAGGCTATACGGCCCCTCGAGCCTGCTCCGCCATTCAATAAGATCATGGCTGATCTTTTGACCTCAACTCCACTTTCCCGCCCGATCTCCATATCCCTTGATTCCCTTAGAGTCCAAAAATCTATTGATCTCAGTCTTGAATATACTCAACGACTGAGCATCCACAGCCCTCTGGGGTAGAGAATTCCAAAGATTCACAACCATCTGAATGAAGAAATTCCTCCTCATCTCAGTCCTAAATCACTCACCCCTTATCCTGAGACTATGCCCCCTAGTTCTAGACTCTCCAGCCAGGGGAAACAACCTCTCCGCATCTATGCTGTCAAGCCCTCTAAGAATTTCATATGTTTCAATGAGGTCACCTTTAATTCTTCTCAAACTCTCCTCACAGGTCAACCCTCTCATTCCAGGAATCAATCTAGTGAACCTTCGTTGCACCGCCTCTAAGGCAAGTATATCCTTCCTTAGGTAAGGAGACCAAAGCTGTACACTGTACTCCAGGTGTAGTCTCACCAAAGCCCTGTACAATTGTAGCAAGACTTCCCTATTCTTGTATTCCAAACCCCCTTGCAATAAAGGCCAACATAGCTAATTGCTTGCTGTACCTGCATGTTAACTTTCTGTTTCTGGTAACATTGCACACACTGTCCCATTGATGTAATGCTGCATGTTAGAATACCAAACCTTAATAGAAATCAATAGAATCATACAGCACAGAAGGAGGCCATTCTGCCCATCATGCCTCTGCCAGCTCTTTAAAAGAGCTATCCAATTAGTCCCGCTCCCCTGCTCTTTCCCCACAGCCCTGCAAAGTTTTCCCCTTCAGTAGTTATTCTTTAAAACTTTGTTGTGCGAAGTGTACCTATAGTGTCCACCTTTCCGTTCACATCATTTGGTAGTCTACATTTCGAAGCTGCAAGAAAATGAGGGAGGAGGAAGTTACTTTGAATTAACTTGTCTCCCTGACAAGACGGGGCACGTGGGGGGCCACGTGCACATGTTTAAAGAATTATGAAAAGTGCAGACGATCTTCAGCATTCACGCTTCCTAAACTTCAAAACTTCTGGGCAAAGTCCAATTATACGCTGGCTAGCAGCTTCTGTTAAGAGATACGTTTGCGAGGTCTCCAGTATGGAAGTTTACTGAAGGCTTGTGTAATCCGAATCGGAAAAAAAACCGGTGACAGAAGGTCAAATCCTAGCCTAGCCGGAAGAATATTACAAATCCGCCAAGGAGCCAAATGCTTGCCTCCAATGTTACTTATTCGTTGATGCTTTTCTTGAAACAGTGGGTTGCCACTGACTGTTTTTGGACAAGTGCCCAAAGCAGCCTATTTAAATCAAACATCCAGTTATCAAAGCAATACTGTGCAACCCGGCAGCAAACTCTGCACAGCATAGCTCGATATTTTACTCAGTTTTAATCAATAAATATAAATTAGACTGCTAATCAGACGTTGGTTATTGCGAACGTGAACAATAGGAGAATTATACAGCCTGCATCCAATAAACAAAGTACCAAAGCATCGTGAATTTGAGACGAAATACCTCTTGTATGTTCAAGCAATTATTCTCCTTGCAATTACAAAACCGCCTGAAATGATTAGTAGCCACGGAGCAGACAGAGCAAACCCGCCATTAAAAACAATGTCTGATTTTCCTTTATCAACACCGAGTTTCTTCATGCTGAAAGAAAAACGCAAATGTGCAACTCTCAATGTGAAAAAGAAACCTTACCAGTGAATGATGTTTTTGCACTAGCTGTTTTCATGGCTGTTTCTTTCAGCTGGCTCCCCCTGCACTGCCCGTGTTCCTTCCTGCATCTTGATCTTATATATGGCACAAATTGCTCTTGTTTAATGTTTTGCTAGCAGTTCCCCTGCTATTAGCATGAACTAACTAACTGAAGGTGGTTCAACAGATTTGGCAAGTTGAAATAGGGAGATTAAGAACAAAATAGAAAATATTGGAAAATCCAAGGTTGTTCTTATGGTAAATCTATCTAATTTATATAGATAGATAGATATATCAACATTCCAGGTGTCAATGCAAATTTCTGTATCAGACTTAATACTGGAGGGACAGATTTTCCTGTTAGTGCATCAGGTCATATTGGATCACCCGAACACAGTGCATGGACGAAAATTGGGTGGAAAGGATTGCACACCATTGATGTAGCCCACCCCATTTCCCGTCCATTTGAATTAGTGGATTGAATAATGGGTGGGCTCCCTTATGGGCAAGTGATCTTCACTACCTGACTTCCCTCTACGTGCTGTGCTCAAGGGAGCCGATTTATCCAGATGCATGAACAGGCAGGTCTACAGTTTCCTAACTTGAGTTTTGTAGAATCAAAGCCAGGGTTCTGATCAGCAGCCTGACCTGTAAGTGACCGCTCACTTCAAGAATAAAGAGCAAATTACATCTTGTAGCCTTAAAGAGACATGCACCTGCACTTTAGCAACAGAATACCTCGTTTTACATTGTACACTGTCTCTGTCCTTATAAAACTCACCATCAGCAGAGCCATGGGCGATTCACTGGTACACATAAAGGTTTTGAGTCTCACATTCTAAATGTCATACTTTGATACAGGTGCAAAAACAATCTTTGAAAAAAATATTTTCTGCTTTTTTTTGGTTTTGATCTTGGGATCTTGGTTTATTCTGGATTACTAATCGAGTAACGTAAACACTACACTACGTTCTCAAACAATGTGAATAGTTGCTGTAATGGCAAAGTTATGTTATCATAGAGGTGAGCATCAAAGGGCTGAAAGGCTTTTTATTATGTTTGACTTTTTAAATGTTCCTGTAGCTAAATTTCAAAGGCCTTCATTTTACTGTTTTCCTTGTTGTATCTGGTCTGTGGCATAGGGCAGATTAGCTGAGGCATAATAGCTTTGATAGTTTGCAGGGGCGTAGCTAGTATTTAGCAACATCTGCACGTGGCTACATGTTTCGTGGAGACAGACGTTCTCATGTGTGGAAGACGCTAATCTGTTACTTGCCTCCAGCAGGCACAAATAGTGGCTGGCAATCCAACCTTGAGGGGAAGGGTGTACAAAATAATGAAAATACACCCTCGACGCAAGTAGAAATTCCTGATGATACCCTCCCTTGAACTTTGCCAAAGAAACCAGAATGATGCACGAAAGTTAACAAAATATTGAATGTAATGAGATAAAAACAGAAAATGCTGGACATGCACATTGGGGCCATCAGCATTTGAAAGAGACTTCCAAGACCGGTGGGCACCGCAGGGACTGGAGTGCATAGTGGACATCGGTGATAATATTATTTAATTTTGTAAGTTTTTTTTTATGGATTAGTTCCTTATTAGTTGCGCCCCTATAAAAAGGGGACACTTTTGTTTGGTTTTTATTTGATGACTTTGGGACAACCCAGTGACTCCTTATTGAGAAGAGGTAGGTTAGCATTCTAGGTGGGGATATTTTTAAGGCTTGTTCATTCTCTCTTTTGGATACTTACGGGCCTTTTTTTTCATTTGTATAAGAAACATAGAAATATAGGAAGAGGTGTAGGCCATTCGGCCCCTCAAGCCTATTCTGCTGATCTGTACCTCAACTCCATTTACCTGCCTTTGTTCCATATCCCTAGATACCCTTACTCAACAAAAATCTATCGATCTCAGTCTTGAAAATTTCGATTGACTCAATAGCAACAGCCTTTTGGGAGAGTGAGTTCCAGTGAGTCTGGTCTGTGGCATAGGGCAGATTAGCTGAGGCATTTATGCCCTTTCGCTAACCTTTATATGAAAAAGTGCTTCCTGATTTCACTCCTAAATGGCCTAGCTCTATTTTTAAGATTGTACCCTCTTGTTCTAGACTCCCCCACCAGAGGAAATAGTTTCTCTGTATCTACCCTATCAAATCCCTTAATCATTTTAAATAT
This sequence comes from Heptranchias perlo, assembly GCF_035084215.1. Taxonomy (NCBI): domain Eukaryota; kingdom Metazoa; phylum Chordata; class Chondrichthyes; order Hexanchiformes; family Hexanchidae; genus Heptranchias; species Heptranchias perlo. The sequence goes on along the minus strand of NC_090350.1, from coordinate 35,748,508 downwards.
CTCGATTATATAGCCCCTCAACCATCTAAACTCAAGGAAATACAAGCCAAGTTTGTGCAACCTGTCCTCATAATTTAACCCTTTAAGTCCAGGTATCCCTTCCAAGGCCATTACATCCATCCTGAGGTTCGGTGCCCAAAACTGAACATAGTTTTCCAGATGGGGTCTGACCATGACTCTGTAGAACTGAAGCATCACTTCCTCTCTTTTGTATTCCAGCCCTCTAGAGATAAAGGCCAACATCCATTAGCCTTTTTGATTATTTTTTGTACCTGTACTCGGGATGTGGGCGTCAGTGGCAAGGCTGCGATTATTGTCCATCTCTAGTTGCCCTGAGAAGCTGGTAATGGGCCTTGCCCTTGACCTGCTGCAGTCTTCAAGTGTATTTCAAGCAATTTCTATTTTTATTTCCATTTTTCAGCATTCACAGTTTTGCTTATTACTTCAAACATATCTGAATTTCGATCTTTTAAAACATAGGCTGTGCAACAATGTGTTTTCAATGCTGTACGTCCAGATTAACATAGCCTGATTGTACTGTTAAGAAGTTACCTATTACAACAAAGAGATTTCTCTTGCACTCACAGTGACCCAACAAAAGTTTTTCTTTCGTGCTGTCAAAAACAAATTACATTCACTCAATAGATAATTTATACCAGGCCAAGTTATATTTCTGATGGGATATTCAGGGATTGCACAGGATAGGAATGTGAAGCTTCTAACCGACGCTCTAGCTGACTTGAGAGCGCTTGTTACTGAAATAAGGTGTAAAAGATGTAAAATGTTACATTCCCAGCACAGACACTCCTTACCTGAATCCACTTCTATATTCGCTCGTGCCATCAGCTCCCGAGGAGCAGCTCTTGCGCAGTCAAACTAAAATTGACCGGGCTTGCTAAGGTTGGCAGCCAGGAACACCCAATAAAAAGTGTGTCAACCCAGCTGCCAGTCATAGTTTTTTTAAAATTCATTCTTGGAATGTGGGCGTCACTAGCAAGGCCGGCATTTATTGCCCATCCCTGGTTGCCCTTGAGAAGGTGGTGGTGAGCTGCCTTCTTGAACCGCTGCAGTCCGTGTGGTGAAGGCACTCCCACAGTGCTGTTAGGTAGGGAGCTCCATAGTGAACCTGGTTAGCTTACATTGACATTGGTAATCTTTGGTATCGCTGTCAGCCGTGTGAGACCAGCGCATTGGGAGCTGCGAGTACAAGAGAAATTAAATAAGTGGCTTAGATTGGAGAAAAATTCAACCCAAGTGACAACAGAGGGGTTTTATTATCAGCCTTGACTCAGTGGTAGTACTCTCACCTCTAAGTCAGAAGGTTGTGGGTTCAAGTCCCACTCCAGAGACTTGAGCACAAAATCTAGGTTGACACTGCAGTGTAGTACTGAGGGAGTGCTGCACTGTCAGAGGTGCTGTCTTTCAGATGAGATGTTAAATCAAAACCCTGTCTGCCCTCTCAGGTGGCCATAATAGATCCCATGGCGCTATTTCGAAGAAGAGCAAGGGAGTTCTCCCCGGTGTCCTGCCCAATATTTATCCTTCAACAAACATCACTACAACAAATTATCTGATCATTATCACATTGCTGTCTGTGGGACCTTGCTGTGTGCGAATTAGCTGCTGTGTTTCTTACATTACAACAGTGACTACACTTTAGAAGTACTTCATCGACTATAAAGCACTTTGGGACGTCCTGAGATCCTGAAAGGCGCTGTGTAAATGCAAGTTTTTTCTTTCTTTCTTAGAAAAGCTAACGATGTTACAATAAAAGTCAGTAAAGAATAAGAGCATCATTTTTTTTTTTGCAGGTTTGTGGACATTTTGACCTCATTGTTCACGCAGACCAGGAGCTATGAAGATGTTGGTCTAACTGGTGGGTTACTGAAATTATATTAAAGTTCGTGTGAATGAAAATAACAAAGAAATGTCTTACTGCCAGGCCAAACAAAAAAGGATCTGGTGGAAAGAACTGCGATTTTAGAAAAACAAAACAAGCAGGAAGTGTCAGCTTGATGATGAGACACGGTTCAGATAATTACACAATACACTGAACTCTGATGCCCTGTTGTTTTAACAATGCACACATCAGGGGGTGAACTTGCTGCTCTAAACACAGTATCTCTCTCCCTGTAACGGAACATTTTTGTGACACCCTTTCATTTTGGCCACCGGAGTCGACTATCTTTAGAATGAGACGCCTTGATATATTGTGACCCTCTTTCACACAGAGTTATTTATCACAAAAGTAGAACTGAAAAGCTCTCGGTTATGCCAAAATGATTCTTGGTCTCTTGCTAAATCACACCAACCATGGGTGGTACAAGTCAGCTGGTGGCAATTTCTAGGGCTTGATTAAAGCTGCTGTCAGGGAAAGCTGGATGGAGTTTTGGGAGGCTTTTGTATGGCGGTCGCTTGTGGGTTTTGAGCCTTAAAGGTGTTGAAATGTAATGTATTTGCCGCTGTAGTTTCTGCACACATGTTGCCTGCTGCTCTAAAGTGCTGCTTCCTTTCAGTCCAGACGCCAATGCCCTTCCCCTTCACGGTGCTGTTGCAGGCCCTTCACATTCTGCTGCCCCGCCCGATTTCCCGCCTCCAGACTGACGCGCTGCCTATTGGAGAAGGCAAATCCACGCATTCCAGTTACGACTCGGTACCAAAATCCATTGGCTCCCATGCTGACTCCTCCGACCCACCCAATAATGCTTAATATGTCCCAATAGGAAATGAGGGAGGGAAGATGGGGGGGGGGAAATGAGGCATATTATCCCACAGTTTTGGTACACTTCACTATGGTAGGTGGCTGCTCAACCACAGTGTTACTGGGGTGCAGGTTGGTTGTTTGTCTACTCTCTGGCCCAGAGAATTGTAGTGCAGAGAGATCTAAAAAGAGAGGCAAAGGATGTCCCAGTTTATGAAGATTTTTTAAGAATAAGATTCTCTTCCCCATCACTTCCTATGTCAGTGTCTCCTGTCACTAGAACTCACCTAACTAGCCTCTACTAGCTTAGTGGTTTTTTTTGGTTCCCTCCTCCATTTGTATTGCCACAGTGCACCTGGTGCAAAATCCTAAATCTAGTTTTGCCCAAAATCAGGAATCAATTCAAGGTACATTTAAAGAAGAAGAAAGAAAGAACTTGCATTTATATAGCGCCTTTCATGACCTCAGAATGTCCCAAAGCGCTTTACAGACAATGAAGTACTTTTGAAGTCTAGTCACTGTTGTAATGTAGGAAATGCCAATTTGTGCACAAGGTCCCATGAACAGCAATGCGATAATGACCAGATAATCTGCTTTTTTAGTGAAGTTGGTTGAAGGATAAATATTGGCCAGGACACCGGGGAGAACTCCCCTGCTCTTCTTCAAAATAGCACCAAGTCCACCTAAGAGGGCAAACAGGGCCTCGGTTTAACGTCTCATCTGAAAGATAGCACCTCCGACCAGTGCAGCACTCCCTCAGTACTGCACTGGAGTGTCAGCCTAGATTATGGGCTCAAGTCTCTGGAGTGGGAATTGAACCCACAACCATTTGACACAGAGGCGAGAGTGCTTGCCACTGAGGCATAACTTACACTGTCCTATACTCAATCTCTTCTTAAAAGCCGCAAACTTGAGAGTTTCAATGAATATTCAACACTTAGTATATGAATAAATATCATTTACTGTGTCATGCTTCATTTACCCATGACACTGTAGACATTTATTGATTCCATGAATGCCAACATCAGTGAACTTCAAAGGCGCATAACACTACAATGTTTCATCTGCTTATAACTAACTAAATACAAAATGCCAAAATGATTAAATATTTCTTCTTGCTCAATAAGAAAATATTGGAGCTTGCCCGAAGACTCCAATGGGAAATGAACTGAGCCGTATAGGCCAGGATAGTCACAGGTTTGACCTGGGTCTATGAGAAGTTCTCAGCCAGGGCAGTGTAGGATTGTCTCAGTTTCCCGAGGCTAAAGGGAGAGTGGGGGGGGGGGGACTGGTAGGTTTCCTGCTCCTGATTGCTATACAAGTGAGTCTATGTGGGTGCTGTGAGAGGGCAGGTTCACTGTTATAAATTGGATAGCCAGGTGGTGAAGGATGGAATACTAAAGCCTAGTCTTCAGTTGCTTCCAAGCCTTTATTCACAGAGATCCACATTACACACACCACACATTGGATCAGCTCTCTTATAAAAGGATACAAGAGAGTTCCCAATTTTAATTTTTTTAAAAATTCGTTCATGGGATGTAGACGTCGCTGGCAAGGCCGGCATTTATTGCTCATCCCTAATTGCCCTTGAGAAGGTGGTGATGAGCTGCCTTTTTGAACCGCTGCAGTCCGTGTGGTGAAGGTACGCATGGTAATTGACATGCACTTAACAATTAACACTAATTGATATAAATCAAATGGTACAATTAACAGTCAGGTTCAATGGTGATACCTCAATTTATCCAGTGAGTAGCTGAGCCATGTGGAAGATGCCAGGTTCCACCCCTGGTTTACAGTGAGTCAGCTGATCCCAGGCAGGGCGATGATACGGTGCAATAACTCGACTCAGTGTCCCTGGGTCAGGGAGGGTGAAAGTCACCCTGGGTTGCCACTCCTGCTTGCTCCCCACCAATCCCTGCTGGAAGTGTACATGAAAGTGAGGACAGGATGATGCTCGATTGTGAAGAATAACCCGCCAGTACCAACTGTTGATGCTTATATAAGAACTTTGGATACTTCAGTGAGGTACTGGAGGGTCTGGGCACCCCGGTCCCCTCAGGAAAGATATATTGGCCTTGGAGAGGGTGCAGCGCAGATTCACCAGAATGATACTGGCGCTAAAAGGGTTAATTTATGAGAAAAGGTTGCATGGACCAGGCTTGTATTCCTTTGAGTATAGAACATTAAGGGGTGACTTAATGGAGATGTTTACGATGATCAAAGGAGTTGATAAGTTAGATAGCAAGAAACTATTTCCTCTGGTGGGGGAGTCCAGAACAAGGGGCCATACCTTAAAATTAGAGCCAGGCCGTTCAGGGCTGATGTCAGGAAGCACTTCTTCACACAAAGGGTAATGGAAATCTGGAACACTCTTCCCCAAAAAGCTGTTGAGGTTAGGGGTCAATTGGACATTTCAAAACTGAGACTGATAGATTTTTGTTAGGCAAGGGTATTAAGGGTTATGGAACCAAGGCGGATAAATGGAGTTAAGATACAGATCAGCCATGATCTAATTGAATGGTGGAACAGGCTCGAGGGGCTGAATGGCCTTCTCCTGTTTCTATGTTCCTATGTCACTGTTAACTGTGAAACTGCACCCCAGCATCAACATATACAGAAGAGAGGGAAAAAAAAGTACAAACTTTTTTTTCAAAGGGTATTAAGAGTTTCGTCTTCATGACTAACTATACGACAAAACTTATGTTGTAAAAGCAAACACATCAAAATTCATGTTATCTGTGTGCAGCCTCACTGTGAAAACAACGGTTCATGACTGATCTCTTTTCTAAACCTTTTTCAAGAAGGCAGTATCCCTTTAAGATAGCCACATACTGTGAAATAATGTCAATAATTAATTTTTGACTGAACAGAAAATTAGCCCCAATCAGCAAATATTTAAACACAGAGGCAGTAAAATTACTCTGTGCATTAGAGCCAAGAAACCAACTAAATGTACGTTCGCGAGTAGTAATTTAGTCAGTTCGCTTTAACAGAGCGTTTTTGCCCTTAATTTCAATGCAAAGACCCAGCATTAATGTTTTTTTGGGGGGGGGTGCTTATTGAGGGCTTTTTAAACACCTGTTGAATTTACCGATGTTCACTTTCCAGCCCCTCATATGATGACACCCATTATAAAGACGGCATTAAGGCAGCAGGAGAGTTGGAAGTGGTCTAGCACGGAGCAGAGCAAGAGACATTTGCGGTAGAAATTGTTCCTCGTTGCGCCCAATTTCAGGTCCTGCGCCCCAAGGACGCCTGAAAGTCCAACCTGAAATTGGGTTGGACGATTTTTCAGACATCCCTGGCAGCCGACTAAAATAGGCATTAGGCCCCTTCTATATGTAAATGAGGGGCCTATCGCCTGTTTTAGGGCCTTTCAGGAAATTGGTGCCCCAGGGAGCAGAGCAAGGGCTGGGCTTCACCTACGTGGATGTGGCCAAGGAACCAGCCACCATCGTAAAGGTGAGTTTGAGTAATTTTTTTTTAAAGTTCAGTGAAGCTAGGAGGGGCAGGAGTGCTCCTCCCAGCTCCACAGCACTCCTGACGGCCGTGAGTGCCCCCCCCCCCCCACCTCCCTCTGTCCTCCCTCCCCTCTTTCCCGGCACTTACCAGAGGCCACTGCTGGCAAGGCAGGCGAACTGAAATTCGCTCCTTCAGAAGGTCGAGTTGCCTGTGGAGGTGCGACAGGCGCTAGCAGCTTACCCAAATTATTTAGATGAGGTTCAAGAGCCAATTTCGAGCCTCCCGGTTCGGGCGTGCATTGTGACCGCATTGACCATGAAACTGCTTGCCGACAAATTTCTTCCCCATTGTAAAGAGTCCACATGACATTATAGGTGCACCAGTATGTCTCGCTTTGCTGGGTGCGTTAGAGAAGGAGAACAAGCAACACAGGAGAGCCAGGGAATTCCAAACCAGAGAAGAGCCACCAGGAGCCATTACTACCCCAGGCAGCGTGTCCGCTGTCGGTGACAGAGCTACCCCTCAATCAAACCGAGGAGCAATGTGTCAGGAAGCCTTGTCTCAGCAAGGGAGCCATAAACAAATTGTGCTATCCCCTAGAACCAAGAACCAATCAAGGGGGCAACATTGGCACAATACTGTCAGCAATGGTAAGGATGGCAATGACACTCAATGTTTTTCCCCAGGCAATGGCAAGAGACTTGGCAAGCATCAATCAGTCTACGGTTTATTGTGCAGCATGTGTCTAATGTGATATGCCACTATGCCCACCACTTGTGGCATGTGAACTAGTGCAGCATGGTACTACCAGTCTTTACATGATGTACTACTCGAAGGATTAGGTGTGCCACAGACGTGTTTGTGATTCAATACCTTGATGTGTGGTAGACTCAGATGGTCTAGCGTTTGCGTCGGGAATAGCCTCTCCCACCCTGTCCTGTTCCGACTGCGGGGACTTGCTTCCTCTTGAGGCTTCACCTGACATTGTCCAGAGTTGGTCACAGGCAAAGGACTGGCAGTATCTTCAGAGGCACCCTACCTACTCCTGCACTCCGTGCCTGTGCTGGAGGCTGAGGACTCACGCTGGCCACTGCTCTCTTTGAGCAGAGCTTTGCATTGCCAGAACATCTTGGAATCCCTCATTCATGGTTCCCTGGAGACCATCTCCAAGCACGTCGGAGCCAACCATATTGTGTCATGAAGTGTGGACCTCAAAGCTGCCACTGTATCAGTGGGAGCATTCAGAAGAGATGTTGCAGCTGTGCTTGCTGACTCTGTGCCCAACGTCTCCCTGGCAGATGCCACTGACACTGCACACTGTTTAGTGGCAGTCTGTAGAGCAGAGAACCCTTGTAGCCTAAAACTGTCCAGCCATGTATCAACTTTTTGCACTCAACTTTGCAAAGAGGCAAATACAAACTTCTGAGATAGCCTTCAATCATAGCCGGCCAGATGTGCCTGGAATCACAAAACCAGTCGGCAGGGCAAGGACAAGTGGTGATGCTTTTCCTTCAGTCAGGAGCAAGCACCCCTTTTTTTTTTGCCATCTCTTCACTTTTCACATCCTGAAGCGATTTGCGCTGTGCCTCCTCTTCTAAATCAGTAAGGCCTCTGGAGTGTGTGTCACTGGGTTGGTTCGTGATGACGTTGAGTGTTGCAGTGAGGCTTGTTGGTGAGAGGACCTGGCTGATTAGGGCGGTAGCATATCCAGTCAGGTATGTTGCTATTGTTGCATAGACAGTGCAGGGCACATTTCACAGTGCAACACAGTCCCTGGTTTATACCTGCTGAAATACATTCGAGGGTATGTAAGTATAACTATACAAACCTGGAATGTATTCTCCTCCCCAGGTTTGGTTCTCACCCACCCTGTGTACAACTTGCCAGCTGATGACCTCCGTGCTACTGTCTTCAAAAGGGGTGAGGGATTTGTTCTTCTGAGTCTGTCCACCTATCTGTGCTTCTATTGAAGGCGGCCCTTTTCTGTTAGGAAAATGTAAATATGCAATGAATGAACAAATATGTAGTGTATTTTCAGCATTACATAAATATAAATATCAATATAAGATAGTCACTAATAAATTCATTAAGGAATTCAGGAAAAACTTCTTTACTCAGAGAGTGGTTAGAATGTGGAACTTGCCACCATAAGGAGTAGTTGAGGCGAATAGCAAAGATGCATTTAAGGGGAAGCTAAATAAGTACATGAGGGAGAAAGGAACAGAAGGATATGCTGATAGGGTTAGATGAAGGAGGGAGGGAGGAGGCTCGTGTGGAGCATAACCACCGGAACAGACCAGTTGAGCCAAATGGCCTGTTTCTGTGCTGTAATTATATGTAATACAGTCTACTCCTCTTAATTCAAAGCCGCATAATCCAAATTATCTGATAATTCAAATTTACATTGCTTAATTCAAATGTTTTCATTAGTCGATTTTTTTTTAGCACAAAAATGACTGAAGCATCAGGATTAGGCTGCTGCGTAGTTTTATGGCCCTATGCATAGCTTACTTGACTATTAAGTGCCTTGTTTACAGAAAGTTTGAGAGACTATTTGAGAGCTGAGTGCATTACAACTGTCAGCTGTATGGATGAGTATTTATCGTTACTCTTTAGTCTTTGAGTTGCATCATTCTAGGTTTTTCTTTTAATCATGCTGTTCTAGTTCTCCACCGTGGGCATTACTGTGGTGCATTTTCAGTGGTTTACTGGATTAACTAAGATTAATTAAGGCTGTGAATGCTGGGACAATTGGAGCTTTCAAGTCTGAGATCGATAGATTTTCATTGGGTATCAAGAGATATGGAACTAAGGCGGATAAATGGGATTGAGGTACAGATCAGCCATGATCTAATTGAATGGCAGAACAGGTTTGAGGGACTGAATGGCCCTACTCCTTTTCCTATGTCCCTACAATTATAGTAAGGTACTCAAGCAAATGCACCCAACACCTGTAACTTTCTTTGACAACCACTATATATGGCCCAACAGTTTTATTTGAAAATCACAAGCTTTCGGAGGCTTTCTCCTTTGTCAGGTGAAGGAGAAAGCCTCCGAAAGCTTGTGATTTTCAAATAAAACTGTTGGACTATAGCCTGGTGTTGTAAGATTCCTTACATTTGTCAACCCCAGTCCATCACCGGCATCTCCACATCATGACTATATATGGCAACTTACGATTATCACGCTGATTCTCATTTCTCACCTTTGCACTTTTCTTCAAATCTTGACATCTTTTTCTGACATTTTCCATGTTCTGTGTTGACCTCCTGTGTGTCAGCCGCCCAAGCCTTCTTAGCTTGCCTCTGCTCCAGTGCAGTGCACTTCACCGTGCCTGCGTGCTATCTCCTACGATCTGCAGATCTTCATCCATAAATCTTGCTTGATGTTTTCTGCGCTCTCCCCCCATTTCTCAGAAACTGTGCTCCGCACATCTCGAGCGGCCTACATTGATCTACTTATACGGGGTTTCGTGGCTGTTTTCCTAACTGAGAAACATTCTTGCAGGTGATTCCCAAATACACTCAATTGTGTATTATTTCACACAACTGAGCTTCCAGAAAATGCACAAAGTAAAGTTAGATGTTCCCGTAAAAAAATGGGGAAAAGTTTCAATTCTCAATTACCGCACTGTCTTTATGGTAAGAGTAATTTCAATGTCATCAGCACAAATTAAGCTGTTTACCTGGCGTGTTGCTGATTTGGAACAATTTCCTGGCAGGAATTTTTATTTGGATGTCTGGATACTGTTTCTTTATCTGTATTGGAAAGATATTTTAACATTAATTAGTGATGCTCAATACTTTGTTTTACTTACTTACTATACACGCGTATATATGCACACTATATGATTTCTGAATAATTTTCCCAATAATTTAATCAAGCTATGACTCTTGCTAGACTATGGTTCACAGGCAACAGGAGTCTTCTAATATCTTGCCCATCTTAAAATGCAGGCCTAGATGCTTTATAACGACAAAGGCAGTTGAATGCATTCGGTCCTCATGCGATGTCCACACAATCACAAATCCAGCAATCAGGAGCAGGAATGTTGGCCCTCCCTAATACAGAGGCTAATTGCAGTACCCCTCCCACCGCCCCAGCTGAAATCAACTAACTCGTCACGAACTGATGATCAACCTTTTTTGCATGGATGATCTACTTACTGTTTTAACCAACTGAGCCATTGGAGGAGATAAATGCACATGCACGCACACACACGCACACACACACATTATCATTTCTTTGCAACTAATTCTTTATTTTGCCAATTTTATTTCCCCCCCCCACCACCCCCTGGCCTCTCCTGAAGGCATTGGGGGGAGAGGGGTGTGCAAAATTCAACTTCACTGGGGGCACAAAATGGGTGGTAGTGGGTCAGCCGCCATTTTACATCTCGCTCGAAGTCAATGGAAAGGAAAAATCGGACGAGGCGTCTAACGGGCGAGGTATATAACGGGCGGGGCGTCTAACCGACGGCTGATCCGATGTCGCCCGATTCACACTATCGCCCAAAGTCCAAATTCCCTCCACAGATTTCTCTCTCTCTCTCACTCACTCTTTAAATAGTATATGTATATATAAATATAAGACACACATTGAATAAATATCTTGGAGCAATTTCAAAGCTATATCTGTTCTCATGGTTCGGGGGAAAAGTTTGAACTGCACAGTCTTCATCCTGGTGTTTTAGGATGTTACCAGAACCCTCACAGATCAGCCATGATTTTATCAAATGGTGGAGCAGGCACGAGGGGCTGAATGGCCGACTCCTGTTCCTATGTTCCTTTGACAAATTTGCAGCCTTGTAATCATTCCCAGATACCCATTTCTTTCCCTATATCTGTACACATAAATACAGAGATCCAGAGGTATGAACTGAACAAGATTTAATCGAGCAATGACAAATGCAAATAAATGTTGAAACTATATTAAGGACTCATAATGCATTTGGGATTGAAAGTTGCTTTGAGCTCTGGTTTTAACGAATTGGTTAATACATTTAGGTGAAGTTCCTCCGTTTGCTATTTTAATAGTCACTAACTTGATGGTTTAGCACCTTTAGTAAAATAGTAAACAGGAAAGTTTCATTCAGACATGTTAACCAATTTTTAAAAATAGTGCACAGAGGAACTTTTATCCCATAAGTAGCGATTCATGATCCAGCAATCTAGAAAAAGATTTGACCCAGTTGGAGGCATTGGATTTCAATTCCAACCTCAAATAGCATTTGGACTCAACCCTCTTCCTCTGTTATATTTAAATAGGTTTCCTGTAGATGATGAGATACGCACTCATTGTTATGGAGCACTCCATTTTGATAATTACGATAGTAACTAATTACCACCAGTTACTCACCATATTATGTGAAGGCAGTGGGAAGGATTGAAGAGGAGGGAGTGATTGCGGCAAATGGGCTGATCTGTGTCTTAGATCCGATTTTTCCTCTTGGAAGAAAGGCAGTAGTGAGTAGCAGGATTGGGGAGCAGAAATAGGGATATAGGGGTTAATTCCATGGTCAGACGCTCCTGCCATGGAACAGTGCATGTAGGGAACAGTGAGTGGGAGATCTCCAGCTCTCAGTGCCTGATCTGCTGTCTGTTTAACTGGATGAAAAATCAAACATTGTGGACTTGCAAATTCTCCACCAGAGCTCCCTGCAAGTGTCGTTCTCTGCCTGGAGCCAGCACACATGGAAAGACAAAACGTGTTCAAGAAAGAACAGAATGGAAATCCTGACATTTCTGAGCGGGTAAAAGTCAAAGTAAGTAAAGGATGAACAGATAAAACTAAAATAGTTTTTATATTGTTTTGCATTGGTTTGCATATTGAATTAAAGTCATCCCACATTTTGTTCACGTCATTTGCATGTGCATGGAGTTTCTTAACATGTTCGGATAACATTGAATGCTGGGGATTCACGGTGGCAAGAATCCAGGTTAGGTTTGTTTTCAGGCAGAAGGAGTACCTCCCATGTAAGGATATATAGGTTTTAAAAGGTATTTAGGGGAGCTGGGCTTGAAAGGGTTAAATAGTGAACGCTCTAGTTGAAATTGCTGTGTCAGCAGATAGACTGCTTTTGGATTAACTTGCTGAGGCTGCAGGATGACTAACAGCCCATGAGCATCCTGTTATTGCAAACTGGGCGGGGTGGGGGGGAAGAGCACAATGGTATTTTAACTCCACATTGGTATTTTCACTCCTTCAGACATACTAGAATGCTGAAGTTAGCTAGAACTCCCGTTAGCTTCAAGGCCTACAGGATGATCCATCAACTGCAGGGACAGGGAAACATTGTATTAAGAATCCTGTTATTGAGAATAAGGAGAGAAAAGAGGGTTACAAGGTCCTGTCCATCTGGACAAATACGTGTTGTTTTGGGGAATACCTGATTGGATGAATGTTACTGCAGTTTTGTTCTTTTGAGGTATAACTGGAGGGGTCTGCGACTTTGTTAAGTGTAGAAGCAAAAGGAGTTAGAAGCGGACACATCTCCTACCCAGGACTTAACGGGTAATATAATTCTTGTTCAGTACTGATAACTACTGCTTAGACACTTGCATATGTTGATCCTTGTGTGAAGTTAATATAGTATCACTATATCCAATTGGAGACAGATTGAATCTTTATCAAGGCCCATGTTGTCCTGGAATGGTCTTAGTTCAGACAGAGTATTGTTTTTTCATCTCTCCTCGTGTGGTGGTGGTGGTGCTGGTGGAGGCCATACATCATCCATTCTGATTTGCCTATATCCCACGGATGTTTTATGATATGATGAGGTCTGTATTTCATCACTTTCATGCAACTTACAGTGGATTACACTGACATTTCTTTTGGCCACTGAGGCCCTTGCTTTCCGGTGGGCAGATTCTGGAAACATGGGATTGAGTATGTAGGAATTGTGAGGTGGCGATGCTCTCTTAAACCTTCAGCCAGAACCCTTGAGTGGCAATATGTGTCACAATATGCCATTCTGGCTGAAGCCACTCCAACATTCATTGTCAGGGAAAGATGGAATTTGTAGAGTTTACGTAGCGTCAGGTAAATTCGGTGTATGATTTACACTTGACTTTCTTATATTTTGCTGCATGTTGATAACTTGAAGGTCTTCATCCATCTTCCTATTCCTTCTCAATTGTCTAGTGATTCAGCCCTTTAATCTTAGTGTTGCCTGCTGATGTGGAGGTGACCAAGGTGCGCAGGGTGGAGTTTTTGTTTAGCTTTTTAAAAGATTGTGGAGGTATAACACTAAGGGCATTGACCTGAGTTGAAGTTTAAGGCATATCACTGAATAGTATCTGATTTGAAAGTAGCAGAATAGGTTAGGCTTGTGTTTAGGTTGGCTACGGAAGGGTCATGATCTGGATTCCTGTGCAAGAGTTGCCCTATCATAGAGATACCCATCCTGTGCCAGATTCTAAGCCCACTTGCAGTGGTTGACACTAGAAGTTCCCTGTTGACTGGGGATAGAACTGACAAACCCAGGAGTGTTTTTAGCAAGGTACCAGCCTCTCTTGGAACTGTTAGGGAGTTTCCAACCCCTGCTAGTCTTTTCGGGGAGAAGAAATTCTATGAAGGTTAATTTGTGTAGTTGGATTGAGAGGCAAACTCCAGCTTTCATGTTTTTGCTTTGAGGCAGATGCCATGTTCTGCGCTGCAATACTTGCAGTTTCTCAGCAGTAGTTCCTTAAGACTGAGTCCTGCTCCATGCATGGGAGCTGGCTCGTACATTACTCATGAATTCCATAGTTACCACTGGTGATTATTCCCATTCTTCTGCTCTTCATGTGATCACAAGGTAGATTCAGACGAGGAATGTCCTTTGGCCCATTTGATCACATCCTTCCCAAATGCAAGAACAGTGTCCAAGACGCCAGCAATGGCACAGTTCAAAGAGGTAAAGCATTAGTGCTATCACTGTAATAATAACTTTCAAATGTGGGCAATTAAGTGTGGGGGTGAGAATTTACCAAGCCTCATTCAACAGTCCATTGCACAGTTATGTTCATTCATTAAATATTATCTCACCAATCTTTTCTTGCATTCCTCCCTCCAATTCCTCCTGATTTATTATCTTTCACCTCCACACATTTTTCTTCAGCTGTAAAAACTGATAACCAATCTACGCACTTTGTTACAACTTCAGTGACAATGTTGTTCCACATTTAGCTTAGTCCCGCAGACTTACTGTGAAGTGAAACATACAATGCTAGTTATTCCTTTTCCTCTGTTATTTCACCCCACCCTCAATAGCAGTGTTGAGATACGGTCCTGTTATGATGTGTCTCACTGCAGAGCCAGTCTTGGGGCCCATGACTAAAGGCAGGCAGTTCGAGCATCTGAAATACTGCATTGCCAGTTCTGCCAATCCTTAATCTCTCTGAATAATAAAATATGAATAATGTCATCAGTTTTCAAAGATGCCCATTCAAAATCTAGGCTGACACCCCAGTGCCGTACTGAGGGAGTGAGTACTGTTGGAGGTATCTGCCCTCCCTGGCAGAACTATTTTGATGAAGAGTAGGGAAATTCTCCCTGGTGTCCTGGCCAATATTTATCCCTCAACCAACATCACTAAAAAAAACCAGACTATCTGGTCATTATCACTGTTTGTGGGACTTTGCTGTGCGCAAATTTGCTGCCGCGTTTCCTACATTACACTTCAAAAGTACTTCATTGGCTATAAGGCGCTTTGGGACATCCTGAGGTGGTGAAAGGTGCTATATAAATGCAAGTCCTTTCTTTTTTTTTCTTTTTATGCCTGCTAATACTGCCACTTTTACTTCAATGTAATGTAATTTTGAGTGCACAGCAACACAGATGTGGCGGTGTAGCTAATGTGCCATATCCTATTTTGATTCCCGAGGTGGGGTAACATCTCTCCCCCCAGGGAGGTAAACTCACACCAATGGGATTTGACTCAGGTGGAGTTGTGAACTTGAGTTTAAACTGTACTCAGGCAGGCGTTGGAACTCTTGGGCACTTTATAAACGTAGTATCTGGACTCTTTAACGCCATGATAATATGAAGGCTGCTCCCTGTGCTCTGTTCACATTAAAAAAATAGCCGCTGGAGCTCTGTGCATGCTCTCTCCTGAAGTCGAGGGGCAGGGTGTGAGTCGGAGCCCATGATATAACTCTACTCTTTACTGGCTCTGCTTCGCACTCCAAAGCTGCCAGTCTCAAACCAATAGCGCAGTGAAAGTGCAGTCTTAAAGTTAGAGTTTTAAAAAAAATTATTTACAGAATTTGATTAGGTTGCAGGGAAAAATGTAGAGGGTAATCTTATGAGCCAGTTCTACTGGCAGGGAGCCTCATCGACCAGCAGCACCTATTGGAAAATTCGGGTGTGTTTCGGGATAACGTATGCCCAAATTTACAATAAATGGCACCAATGAGGTGAGGCTCCCTATCAGCACCACTGACTTGTTAAATTACCCCTTATGTGTTCACATAACATCAAGTACAGGGAAATCAATGAACACTGTTTGAGATTAAAGACAGGTCAGCTGAAGAAGTAGAGGTTGGGGAGGAGAGGAAATTGGACAGTTATAGGAGCCAATAATAGACCACCCCGGCCAGAGCCGCCTCACTTTTCAATTGGCAAATCCCGCGGGTAGAACATTTAACAGACTCTCATCACTGTAGCTTAAACTGAAATCCATTAACTGATGAGCTTCCTGTTTTATCGATGCTTTGCTAGGATAGTGTCTCATCGGAAAAGCCTGAAATGATATTCACGCATGAGACGACTTTTGAAAAGTGAGCGAGCCAAGAGAGAAAAAAAAATCATTAACTAAATGGCTGTGTGCTGATCTCATGCCACAAAAAGTTGGCAAAGCCCAAGATTGCACACCTTTTGAACATAAGAAATAGGATCAGGAGTAGGCCATAGGGCCCTGCAAGCCTGCTCCGCCATTCAGTAACATCATGGCTGATCGTCGACCTCAACTCCACTTTCCCGCCTGATCCCCATATACCTCGATTCCCTATGAGTCCAAAAATCTATCCATCTCAGCCTTGAATATATTCAATGACTGAGTATCCACAGCGTGAAGAAATTCCTCCTCATCTCAGTCTTGAATGGCCGACCCCTTATCCTGAGACTATCCCCCCTAGTTCTAGACTCTCAAGCCAGTGGAAACAATCTCTCAGCATTTAGCCTGTCAAGCTCCCTCATAATCTTACTTGTTTCAATGAGATCACTTCACATTCTTCTAAACTCTCATCCCAGAAATTAATCTAGTACTTTGGTACTTTGCAACAAGCAGTGTGAATGTATTAGTTTTATGCTTGGCCAGTTGTAATCTAGTGCGACTCGTGTGGCCAACTCTGCTTTTGTAAGCCACACATAATAAGAACTAAAGTGCATTTTTTTTTGTTGGTACATCTCTCATTAATTTATACATGTTTGTTCATGCAGATCTGAGTAATGAATTATTTATGTCGTGTTCCAAATATTTGCAAGATACAATTAACAGCAAAATATTCTTAGTCAGAACTATTTCTTCATCACCGGGTGAGTCAGAAATGTTGTAAGTTCATAGTATCATAGTAGGTACAGCACAGAAGGAGGCCATTTGGCCCATCATGCCTGTGCTGGCTCTTTGAAAGAGCTATCCAATTAGTCCCATTCTCATGCTCTTTCCCCATAGCCCTGTAATTTTTTTCCCTTCAAGTATTTATCCAATTCTCCTTTGAAAGTTACTATCGAATCTGCTTGAAAATTTTTAAATTTTCTTAACTGAAAGAAAATTTAGGAGAAATTTGTGCTATGGCTGACAGCAATATTGTTCCATTTTTTGCAACCAGTTCCAGTATCAAGTAGCCTCATGTTCTATGCAGCACGGGTTAGATGTAGGGCACAGGTCAGTCTACAGGGTCCAACTATTCTTCACGTGACACCTGAGTTTCCTACAATCTCATCTTTGTAGCCTATTGAGTGACAGGGTCAATTCAGCGTCAAATCACATACAGTGGACTGATGTCAAACTCATTTCAGTTAGCATTCTTACAGACATTAGTATGGCTGGATTCAGAGATGACAGGACAATGTACAAACCCACCACCACTGCCTACGTAAATCATCTTTTAATGCTCTATTGAGCTGTTGGATTCTCATCCTTGTTTTCAAACCCTCCATGACCTCCCCCCTCCTAGTCTCTGTAACCTCCTCCAGCCCTATAACCCTCCGAGATCTCTGCGCTCCTCCAATTCAGGCCTCTTGCGCATCTCCGAATTCCTTCGCTCTTCCGTCGGCGGCCCTGCCTTCAGCTGCCTAGGCTTTAAGCTCTGGAATTCCCTCCCTAAACCTCTCCGCCTCTCTACCTCTCTCTCCTCTTTTAAGACGCTTCAGTAAAAACCTACCTCTGACCAAGCTTTTGGTCACCTGTCCTATTATCTGCTTACGTGGCTCAGTGTCAAATTTTAGCTGATAACGCTCCTATGAAGCACCTTGGGATGTTTTACTACATTAAAGGCGCTATATAAATACAAGTTGTTGCTGTTGTTGTTTGTTTGTTTGTTGTTGTTGCACAGTTAAAAAAAAGACTGATGCAAATGCACATTACATTGGGGCTGTTGAGAATTTATAACTTATCTGAAAACCTGAATTGTATTCCAGTCCATAGACTAAAATGTACCAGCCTGGAGCTTCAATGGGCAGCTTTAATGGTCCGGGACGTTGGCCCAACACAAGGATAAGACCCTGATCACGGCCACTTTTCTGCAGTTAGTGTCATTTCTATTTTTCAGGTGGGTTCCCTGACCTCCGCTGGGGAGTCCGCCTTGGTGGGGAGGAGAGAGCAGCGGTGAGATTCGTGAGGCCAGGTCTCAAAGACCTGCTGCAATATATCACGGCCAGTGGTCTCTATGCCGCCTGTTGAAGGTTTGAAATTATTTTTAGATTTTAAGAAAACGCGTCGAAACCTCCAAGGGCTTTTTGGCCCTTTAAACTTTACATGGTCCCTCTGCTGCCATACCAGCCCTGGACACCAGGGGTGCACAGGCATTCCCTGTGAACAGTGTTGCTATGGGTAGATTAAAAATTGAGGACAGAAACTCACAACTTTATACTTACTAAAGCAGGGGAGTTTAGGAGCACTCAAAGAGCCTTAAGTATATTTACACAGACTGGACCCTATGAAACAGACAACCTGTTCACAGATTAGGAACATAGGAATTGCTAGACCGACATCCAGTCCTGGATGAGCCAAAATTTCTTGCAATTAAACATTGGGAAGACCGAAGCCTTTGTCTTCGGCCCCCGCCACAAACTCCGTTCCCTAGCCACCGATTCCAGCCCCCTCCCTGGCCACTGACCTATTCGACCCTTGGCTGAGCTTCTGACCCCATATCCTCTGCATCACCAAGACTGTCTACTTCCACCTCCATAATATCGCCTGTCTCCACCACTGCCTTAGTCCACCTGCTGCCAAAACTCTTCTCCATACTTTTGTTACCTCCAGATTCAATTATTTCAAAGCTCTCCTGGCCGGCGTCTCGTCATCCGTTTTTCATAAATTTAAGCTCATCCGAAATTCTGCTGCCCGTATCCTAACTCACACCAAGTCCTGTTCACCCGTCACCTCTGTGCTCGCTGACCTACATTGGCTCCCGGTCCCCGAACACCTCTATTTTAAAATTCTCATCCTTGCGTTCAAATCCCTCCGTGGCCTTGCCCCTCCCTGTCTCTATATCCTCCTCCAGCCCTACAACCCTCCGAGATCTCTGCGCTCCTCCAACTCTGGCTTCTCGTGCATCCTCCACTTCCTTCACCCCACCACCTTCAGCTGTCTCATCCCTAAGCTCTGGAATTCCCTCCCTAAACCTCTCTACCACTCTCTCCTCCTTTAAGACCTACCCCTTGGACCAAACTTTTGGTCACCTGTCCTAACATCTCCTTCTTTGGCTTGGTGTCAAATTTTGTTTGACAACACTCCTTTGGTGCACCTTGGAATGTTTTACCATGTTAAAGGCACTATATAAATGCAAGTTGTTGTTGTTGTGGATGAAAAAAGACCACGGTCCATCTAGTTGGCCTTCTACCATCCTGGTAGTCACAAGATACAACAATAATGGAGTTGTTGACAAATCATAGCAATCAATAGTTATCAATTAGTCAACAACAGACACAGACATGAGGCGACGAAAACCACAGTGGAGAAGAGCGTTGGGAACCATAAGTTCAAAATCACCTGTTCCTCCCAAGCCTGCTACACTTACCACATCCTGTCTCACATTACTCATATACTGTATCCCAAAATGTTATTTTCTGAAAGAAATCTATCTATTGTCATCCATAATAGGAAAAATGGGGGGGGGGGGTGGGGGGTGGTAGAATTATAGAATGATACAACACAGAAGGAGGCCATTCAACCCATCATGCCTGTGACGGCTCATTGGTAGAGCTATCCAATTAGTCCCACGCCCCTGCTCTTTCCTCGTAGCCCTGTAAATTTTTTCCCTTCAAGTATTTATCCAATTCCCTTCTGAAAGTTATTATTGAATCTGCTTCCACCGCCCTTTCAGGCAACGCATTCCAGAAATCAACAACTCACTGGGTAAATTATTTTTTCCTCATGTTGCCTCTGGTTCTTTTTACCAATCACCTTAAATCTGTGACCTCTGGTCACCGACCGCTCTGCTACTGGAAACAATTTCTCCTTATTTACTCTATCAAAACCATTCATGATTTTGAACATCTCGATCAAATCTCCTCTCAACCTTATCTGCTCTATGGAGAACAACTCCAGCTCCTCCAGTCTCTTCACAAAACTGAAGTCCCTTATCCCTGGTACCATTCTAGTAAATCTCTTCTGCACCCTCTCCAAGGTCTTGACATCCTTTCTAAAGTGTGGTGCCCAGAATTGAACACAATACTCCAATTGAGGCCTAACCAGTGTTTTATAAAGGTTTAGCATAACTTCCTTGCTTTTATACTCTATGCCTCTATTAATAAAGCCAAAGATCCCATATGCTTTTTTAACAGCCGACTCAACTTGTCCTGCCACCATCAAAGATTTGTGTACGTACACCCCCAGGTCTCTTTGTTCCTGCACCCCCTTTAAAATTGTACCATTTAGTTTATATTGTTGATATATGTTGTAGATTACTGAATTATATACAGTACTTGACAGAAAATGATCCTGTTATGTCACACAAACATAGCTGGCAGTGACATGCAAAGGCATTCATTTCACAAATGTTTGGCAAGCATTTAGTCACCAAAACAAAAGGCATAAATCCCATTGTAAGACATTGGGGAATAGACTTTCCACCCATTGACTATGAACAGATGAAAAATGTAGGTCAAGGCGGTTTTTTATTAAATATGTGGTCCCGGGATAGAGCTCAAATGGAGATGCCCAACCTTCATGTATCGCTCAACCTTCTTCTATTTGTTGGTGCCAACGCTCCTGAATTAAAAGGTAAATGGAGACTCACATCAGATTGTCGCAGCACAAAAACATGGGTCGAGAATGCTATTGGGTCTCTGGAGATCATCATCTTTATATTTGTGACGGGCATCAGTGGCAACAGAACCTCATGTTGCTGTTGTCGATAACCCTTTGATGTAAAACCACTTTCTGTTCTTTGACTTCTGTGTCACATGCTGGCAAAAACGCTCCTCAACTCTTCTGATTCTCCTCCCTCCGCAGACAGTAAAATATTTGCCAAAGACTTTTTCAAGAATGCAGCGCACCTTGAACAGGGGAAAACTGAGGCTCCTAAAAAATTACAAACGTCCCAGTCTGTGTCGATTCCTGACAGACCAGTAGTGGAGCTACCACATCAGCTTCAGCGACCTCTAGGCTAGGGAGCGAGAAAAAAAATCAGCTAGGCTTCCCAATACTGATTTGCTTATCCTTGTCTTCCTTGTTAATCAGAGAGAGCCAGCAAGGATTTGTGAAAGGTAGGTCGTGCCTGACAAACCTGATTGAATTTTTTCAAGAGGTGACTAAAGTAGTGGTCAGGGGAATGTCAATGGATGTTATTTATATGGACTTCCAGAAGGCATTTGATAAGGTCCCACATAAGAGACTGTTAGCTTAGTTAGAAGCCCATGGAATCGAGGGAAAAGTACGGACTTGGTTAGGAAATTGGCTGAGCGAAAGGCGACAGAGAGTAGGGATAATGGGTAAGTATTCACATTGGCAGGATGTGACTAGTGGAATCCCGCAGGGATCTGTCTTGGGGCCTCAATTATTCACAATCTTTATTAACGACTTAGATGAAGGCATAGAAAGTCTCATATCTAAGTTTGCCGATGACACAAAGATTGGTGGCATTGTAAGCAGTGTAGATGAAAACATAAAATTACAAAGCGATATTGATAGATTAGGTGAATGGGCAAAACTGTGGCAGATGGAATTCAATGTAGACAAATGTGAGGTCATCCACTTTGGATCAAAAAAGGATGGAACAGGGTACTTTCTAAATGGTAAAAAGTTAAAAACAGTGGATGTCCAAAGGGACTTAGAGGTTCAGGTACATAGATCATTGAAGTGTCATGAACAGGTGCAGAAAATAATCAATAAGGCTAATGGAATGCTGGCCTTTATATCTGGAGGACCAGAGTACAAGGGGGCAGAAGTTATGCTGCAGCTATACAAAACCCTGGTTACACCGCACCTGGAGTACTGTGAGCAGTTCTGGGCACCGCACCTTCGGAAGGACATATTGGCCTTGGAGGGAGTGCAGCGTAGGTTTACTAGAATGATACCCGGACTTCAAGGATTAAGTTACGAGGAGAGATTACACAAATTGGGGTTGTATTCTCTAGAGTTTAGAAGGTTAAGGGGTGATCTGATCGAAGTTTATAAGATATTAAGGGGAACGGATAGGGTGGATAGAGAGAAACTATTTCCGCTGGTTGGGGATTCTAGGAGTAGAGGGCACAGTCTAAAAATTAGAGCCAGACCTTTCAGGAGTGAGATTAGAAAACATTTCTACACACAAAGGGTGGTAGAATTTTGGAACTCTCTTCCGCAAACGGCAATTGAT
The DNA here is from genome assembly GCF_035084215.1 of Heptranchias perlo. Taxonomy (NCBI): domain Eukaryota; kingdom Metazoa; phylum Chordata; class Chondrichthyes; order Hexanchiformes; family Hexanchidae; genus Heptranchias; species Heptranchias perlo. The sequence continues at coordinate 35,726,341 of NC_090350.1, read as the reverse complement.
ACTAGCTCAATTGCTAAATTTAAATGTGAGCTAGATAGCTTTTTGGCAACCAAAGGTATTAAGGGATATGGGCCAAAGGCAGGTATATGGAGCTAGATCACAGATAGGCCATGATCTTATCAAATGGTGGAGCAGGCATGAGGGGCTGAATGGCCTACTCCTGTTCCTATGTTCCTATATTTCCTATGTTTGTCCAGTGACCTCTGCTGGAAAGTGCGCTCGTGCAGACTTTGTATGAAGTCCAGGTTAGGCTCAGTTATGATATTCTCCTTGGACTGACTGTCTGCCAACACTCACTGTCTAGGCTCACACATGAATAACGGCAAATGGGCAAAGTACCAGAGAGTTGCTGGGACCCTTAGAACCTAATCCAGCAGAAATTGGTGGATTGAGGAGGAATCGGAGAAAGTATTACAACTATTACAAAATATTAAAAATGTAGGTGCATATACAATTTATCCACAAACCTATGAATGAGATGGGATTTTTGGAGGAAGGCAATATAGAACATTTTGATGAAAGTAAAATACTTGCAAGCTTTGGTGGGTTGTATTCAATAATAGGTCAGTCATACTACACAATTTGTGTTATTGCAAAGAAGATTTGGCTTTACATCAACACACGTGACAAGTCGCCCAAATTGAATTTAGACAAGTGATGTGAGACACCTGCAGGTTTGGCTATGTACCAGACGCAGTATAACCCAATCTCTTTAATATTACCAAAGAACCCGTTACCCCATTGGCTGCTTCTTACCATGACATTTTAAGGTATGGTAGCCTAGTGGTTATGGTACTGAACCAGGTAACCCTAGAAGTCATCAGTTCAAATCTCAACATGGCAAGTTGTGAAAGTGAATTCAAAACTCTGCCCATTTGTGGGCTGGCATTGGGAAAAATTACCATGGGGGGCTGCAGGATCTTTGTAAAAACTCACTAATGTCCTTCGGGGAAGAGAACCTACCTGGTCTGGCCTACTTGAGACTCCAGTCCCATGCAATGTGGTTGACTCATCATGCCCTCAGGGCATCACCTACATCCCAAGAACAAATTTAAAAAAAAATCTAGCTGCCATTCAGGCGGTGAAAGGAGTTCCATTTTCTCTGGTTGTGGAGTACAGCAGAGCTGGCAGTATAACTTTGATCTGCCCATCCTGTGTTGTTGCAAACTCATATCTGATCTCATACCAGGGCCTGTTGTGTTTCAGCAGCCTGAGATTCCAATGAAGAAATACCTGACTATCCTTGACCAAAGAACTGGTGCAGTGTCAGCCTCTGGCAAACAGGAATACATTAATATTACAAACTGATGAGTCAGTGTAATTAAACGTGAGGGTTTTTTAATTGATTTCCTCACACTCACCATTCTGTGAAGCTTAAGGAAGTCCGAAAATTGCTTGACTAAACTCCATGATGTGATCCCAGTCGACATGTCAATCTTGTACGTCTACAAAAGAAACCAAAGAGATGCTATTGGAACAAGAAAATAAACACATTTGATACAAACCAAATACCATTTACATTAAACCCAACAAAGAAATGACAACTTGCACTTATATAGCAGCCTTAACATAACATGATACTCAACAGAGAGAATATCTAGTAGTAGGAAGATGAATCAAATTTTCTGAAAGAAACAGGAAATCTGAATGACATTTCCAGAGGTATGTGTAATAATGGGAGCCCTCATATAAAGATAGTATTGCATCACCAATCATCTCAGCTCATACAAATTTTAAAAGTAAGTTAAAACTGGCCCACTAGTGGTGAGGGTGGTGAGAGGGCGATGTCTACATGCCAAGAGTTGATGTACAGTCAATACATTATCTGATGAAATACAAAGTCCACCAGAGACTAATAGTGGCATTGCAACCTTCAACTGGGCTGGCTGTAGCAAATTTTGCTGCCCCGAATTCCCAAATACAGTACCACTGCTTTTTCAAGTCGAGTACCTCAAGATGTCTTCACATTACAGGATGGCAACTAATGTCAAACATGGGATTCTCTCTCTATTGACTGCAGTGCTTAGCGTAAATGGTCCAATTTATCTGGAGCCATTGGGGTAGATCTTAACTTTATGCGATGGTGTAACACAGATGACAGCAAGTCGGCAGCCCGTTTTACATCTCTCCTGATTGTTATTTCCATTGACATCATGGAAATGAAAACAGGCAGAGATGTAAAACGGGCTGCTGATTCGCTATCACGCATTTTACACTATCGCACAAAGTCAAGATCTATCCCAATGACTTTGCAGACCCATGAAAATATGGGTCTTTGAACCTGACATCGGATTATGGTTCCTGCAAAGTAAACATGGGGAGCTGGTACCCTGTGCTTACACTCGATTTAAGCAAACGAGTCTCTCCATTACACAGCAGGAACTAGCAGCACTGTGGAAACCAGCAGCTCAGAGAATGAATTTAAAACATTTTAAAAACGGAGATTTTCTCCTTCCTCAGGCAAATGTTTCAAGATCTTGAAACATTTGCCTGAGGAAGGAGAAAATCTCCGAAAGCTTGTGAATTTAAAATAAAATTGCTGGACTATAACTTGGTGTTGTAAAATTGTTTACAAGAATTTAAAACAGACATAGGTCACTATCCAGTGACGGGTACAATTTTTTTTTAGGCAGTGTAAAAGCCTAGCTATTTTTAAATTAGTCGGTATCCTGGGTGTACTAACTCTATGGACTTTATTTAACAGGGTAATATCATTCACAAACTTAAATGTAATTCAGAATGCTCAGAAATACTATCTACCCATCTCAGATTTAAACCAACTCTCTGAAGAAGCAATGCAAATTAAAATGGCCCAATGAGCCTTTGCACTGCTGTCCAGATATGTCATATATTAACTGTCATTGAAATATGTAAAGAATTTTAGGAATTGCCTGTTTCTCTTTTAACATTTTCAGTGCCAGTCTTAATGGACCAAAAAGAATATCGCCCCGTGACTTGTGATAGCTGGGGTTATATATCTTGATTTATTCCCTCTGTACTTGTGACTTGTCTCACATGTCTGAATTCACGTCACTTCACATGCCTGTCCTATCATATATCGAGACTGCAACAGAAGAATTATTGCATTAACGTTGACAAGTCAGACTTCAAGCGTTCTTATATTTCAGTGTCTTAGTAGTTTCCTAGGTTTGTCAGTATAACTTATAAACTTAAAGACCATTAGTTGATTTCCTATGGTTTTTCTCGCAGACCAAATCTTTAAAAAAAAGGTTTCCATGGATGGTGTTTTTCCTAAAATAAATTCCTTAATTCTTTACTTTGTTTCTTCTGAGACTACCTGATGTGCTCTTCAATAGATTCTGCACTTTAAAACAAGAGACACTTTGCCCAAATGTGTCTTAGTAATGAGTTTGAGTCTAATTACCTATTCGAAATCCACTAGCAAGATTCTAATTCACTGGAGCGTTGCTCGCTTGTAAAGAATGCCTACAATGGCACCAGATCAACAGATTATGAAGCCTGTTATCATGCAAAACATTTTTCACAGTCCAAAGGTAATTATTCTTCTTGTGCCTGTGAAAGCATCTGTGAAGCATTTGAGGGCACCTAAGGTTATAGCCTTTCTTAACAACAAAAACAACTACAACTTGCATTTAAAAAGGATCTTCAACATAGAAAAATGTCCCAAGGCACTTCAGTGAGGCATGATAAAAAAGAAGGATGCTGAGCCAAGTTGGGAAACATTAGGAGGGATGACCAAAAGATTAGTCAAAGAGGTGGATTTTAAGGAGGGTCTTAAAGGAGGAGAACAAGGTGGAGAGGCAAAGTGCTTAGGGATGGAATTGCAGATCGTGGGACCTAGGCAGCTACAAGCACAACCCCAATGGGGTGAAGGGAGGGGGCATACACAAGATGCCAGAGTCAGTGGAACGGAGAGTTCAGGAGGGGAAGGTTGAAGTACTGGAGGAGGTTACAGAGATGGTAAGGCATCGTTTCCCAAACTGTGGGGCACGCCCACTTCCAAAGGGCGGGGGGGGGGGAAGGGCGCGAAGAGGTCGGGAAGATAAAATATTATCAGAAAAAAACGATGTTGAGGTGTGTCCCAAAGTGAACACTTTTGCAGTGCTCTCTGCACCCTACACATGTAGCAATTTGGGACACTGCCATGCATCCAACCAACAGCTCAGCCAATGCCAGTTTAGCCAGGAGCCAAGAGGCACTCGGCAATGACGTGGTAAGATTCTGTTTGATATTCTCGCCTTCCTGTAGAAGATTACACAACTTCAGCCTTGGCAGATCAGGGAATGCTGTCAGGCTGCAGTAAGGTTTTTACAATTTGCCTCATACAATTGGAGTAGGCAGTTGATAAAAAAAGAAATGTCCCTACCACTGATTGTTTTGCTGCAGGCGTAACTGTGGACATTGGGTGAAGACAGGATTACGCCATGATAAAATAGTCCCCTGATGCTCATTCTTCAGCCTCTTACATGAAGGATTGGTGACGTGAGGAAGGTTGCTGGATGCTTGCCATCTCCAGGAGACCTGTGCCTTAGCATGAATCAGTGCTTTCAGCAAATCCCCATTCAGCAGCTGTGAGGAGGAGTGCAAGCCAGGTAAAATGGATGGAAATGTCAAAGGAAGCAACAGTCTTTTTTCCCTCTGTCTGTTTTCCATCTTTCCCATTTTACTTAGGTTTCCTCCTTCCTTAGCTATTTTGTTTCTTTAATCTTCTGGAATTTTTGCAGGGATCTTCCGATCTTCGCCATAACTTTGGCGGAAGATCGACAGAAATCCTTGGAGAAACGACATGTAAAAAGCCATTTTGCTGTTTCTCCAGCATTTCTGCCGATCTTCTGCTGAAATTACAGTGGGAGAAAAGGGAATCTGGGCGGAAATTCTAGCCCAATGTCTATTATTCCTAGGGTTGCCAACTCTGGTTAGGTGTATTCCTGGAGGTTTCATCACTTGACCTCCTGCCTCGAACTGACCCGCCCCCACACTCCCACCATTGGTCCATCCTCTGGGTGCACTGCCTTCCCACACCAATTGGAAAGGGAGCAGCCTCTCAGTTACCTGATTGGACTAAGGCCCTTTTCCCCCATCTCCAATACTTTTACAATTAATCAATGAAAGCATTCAAAGAAAATGCAAAAAAAACACAATTTTTTTTTAATGCCCCTAGGATTTTTTTTCCTGGGTTGCTCGTAGCAGTGTCCTGGAAATTAATCTTTAATTCCTGGAGACTCCAGGACATTCCTGGAGGGTTGGCAACCTTAATTATTCCTTTTATGCTTCTTTTACTTACTGAGATGATCCGTTTTATCATCCAGCCACTGATCCATCCTCTCTATGTTTGTTTGTTTGTTTGTTTTATACTTTTTCTTCCCCTTGCCATTTTTCTGATCCTATTAACGTTTATCCAGCTCTTATTTTTCAGTTTTGAAGAAGAGTACAAACCCAAAATGGCAACTGCCTGTTCTCTCCACATTGTGCCGACCGGCTAGTTGTGTCTTCCCAGCTTTTTCCTTTTCAGGTTTCCAGCATTTGCAGCATTTTACTTTTTATTAGTTGCTTGTTGTTCCAGAACCTCATCTAGTTTAAGGTCCTTTTATACTTTACCGGATTTTTGAACCAGTATGAGTTTCATTGTCCCCATTTTACACTCCTCAATAGGAGCCAGTTTCTGTACTTCTGCTGAGCTCTTCTGTACAATACGAAGAGCCAGAACGCAAATGTGTGGGACCAGCTCATCGCATTTACTCAAACAAATGTCCGTGACCCAGCGGTACATTAGTAAGCCCAAAATTCTATGGGTCTAAAGCTGCTTTTATGTTGGTTTCTGCCACCAACCTTGGTGATTCCAGCAAGTTACTCTGGGTTGGCATCAGCTGCATATGACCCGAGCATTGGGAGTGGACGCCATGGGCACATCACCAACGATGGTATTGCTTCCCTGAATGTCAGGTCATTTATATTATGGAATGCAGCCAATGGAGGGAGAAACAATGGCTGCAGTGCTATATATAAAATTGCATAAATGACAAGGTTTCCTGAGAACACATATAAAAAGTTCACTGACTCGGATGGTGTCCATTTAAATGCAGCAGCAACAACTTCCATTTATATAGCACCTTTAATGTAGTAAAATGTCCCAAGGTTCTTCACAGGAGCGATTATCAAACAAAATTTGACACTGAGCCACATAAGGAGATATTAGGACAGGTGACCAAAAGCTTGGTCAAAGAGGTAGGTTTTAAGGAGCGTCATAAAGGAGGGGAGAGGGGTAGCAAGGCGGAAAGGTTTAGGGAGGCAATTCCAGAGGGAGGCAGCTGAAGGCACGGCCGCCAATAATACTGAAGAAAATCGGGGATGCCAGAATTGGAGGAGCGCAGGGATCTCGGAGGGTTGTAGGGCTGCAGGAGAAAGGGAGGGACAAGGTCGTGGAGGGATTTAAAAACATAAGAACATAAGAACATAAGAAATAGGAGCAGGAGTAGGCCAATTGGCCCCTCGAGCCTGCTCCGCCATTCAATAAGATCATGGCTGATCTGATCCTAACCTCAAATTTAAATTCATGTCCAATTTCCTGCCCGCTCCCCGTAACCCCTAATTCCCTTTACTTCTGTTTTAAATTTATTTAATGATGTAGCTTCCACAGCTTCCTGGGGCAGCAAATTCCACAGACCTACTACCCTCTGAGTGAAGAAGTTTCTCCTCATCTCAGTTTTGAAAGAGCAGCCCCTTATTCTAAGATTATGCCCCCTAGTTCTAGTTTCACCAATCCTTGGAAACATCCTTACCGCATCCACCCGATCAAGCCCCCTTCACAATCTTATATGTTTCAATAAGATCGCCTGTCATTCTTCTGAACTCCAATGAGTAGAGTCCCAATCTACTCAACCTCTCCTCATATGTCCACCCCCTCATCCCCGGGATCAACCGAGTGAACCTTCTCTGTACTGCCTCAAGAGCAAGTATGTCTTTTCTTAAGTATGGACACCAAAACTGTATGCAGTATTCCAGGTGCGGTCTCCCCAATATCTTATATAACTGCAGCAATACCTCCCTGTTTTTATATTCTATCCCCCTAGCAATAAAAGCCAACATTCCGTTGGCCTTCTTGATCACCTGCTGCACCTGCATACTAACTTTTTGATTTTCTTGCACTAGGACCCCCAAATCCCTTTGTACTGCAGTACTTTCCAGTTTCTCGCCATTAAGATAATAACTTGCTCTCTGATATTTCCTGCCAAAGTGCATAACCTCACATTTTCCAATATTGTATTGCATCTGCCAATTCTCCGCCCACTCACCCAGCCTGTCTATATCCCCTTGTAGGTTTTTTATGTCCTCCTCACTCTCTACTTTCCCTTCCATCTTTGTATCATCTGCAAACTTTGATATGTTACACTTGGTCCCCTCCTCCAAATCGTTAATATAGATTGTAAACAAGGATGAGAATTTTAAAACTGAGGCATTGCTGGACCGGGAGCCAATGTAGGTCAGCGAGCACAGGCAAGCAAGTGAGCAAAGAGCCAAATAAAGGGAAAGAACCAAGAGAAGTATCTGAACTGCATGTTTACACTGTTGCAATACTGATGAGCATGTTTTTGAAACAAAGTTAAATATCTCAATTACACCTCGCTTAATGGTTCAACGGCTGAATGCATGGTACTGGGCCAGTCAGACCAGGGAGGCTGCAGGTTTGATTCTTGCTCAGTGCTGTGTTAGCTGATTTCAGCTGGGGCTGAGGTAGTAAATGGCATCAGCTCTCCTGGGCTGGGGAGGGGAGCAGCCAGGGTTTCAGCTGCTGATTGCCAATGAGCGAATGCTGACTGACACCTTAAAGGTAAGTGTAGCATGTTTGGGAGGATCATGTGGCTTTAGACCTATGGTTCCCAAAGCTTTCCACCACTGGGGGCTTTCCTCACGTCTGGGTCTGTTGTAGACTAATTGATAGACGTTGATTGCCATGATTAGTCAACAACTCCATTATTGTTGTATGGTGTGAAGGCGAACTAGATGGACCTTGGTCTTTTCTCGTCTAGCAATTCCTAAGTTCAGACTCAATAATACATGCACATAATGCTGCCCGTCAACCTACTGCACATTTACTGTTAGCCTATGCAATGCCCACAGCTTTTTCTTTGCTTTCAATGCACACCCATACTCCAGTTGGGCACACAATCATGCTGCACCCTACAACTGAATCCTTTAGCGCACTGATATTTTCATGCAGAAATTAATTAAATTAATTTTAATATAACCTAGCTGCATGATGCATGGTCATTTACTGACATACAGGTTGAAGATTGGGTTGCAGGTTAGGCACATGTCGGCCACTATATGTGCTCCTTAAATGTACCAAGATGAGGTAGGGCTCATGTCTGTCACTGTAGGTTTTTCTTAAATGTACAACATAGCAAAACTGCTTCTCTGCTTGAAGAACAAGATGGCACATAATATGGGGGAACAGACCTGGGCTGGAGGAGGGTCCAGAAATTCTGTAGCTTCGAGTTAGAGCGTGAGTCATTTCTAGCACATAAAGGGCATGGGATCCACTTATGGGAGTGACTGACGCCACTGAACCCAAGAAGATATCTATACAGAACCGAATTTGTAATCGAGGGTTATACTGACAATTTGACTATTTTTGTTTGAGTCAACGTATGTTTAAATCTGCAGCTAGTAGAGGGAGGGGAGTTGAAATTGCAGTCAGTGGGTGATTCAAATAGCAATTATTGAGATTTACAATCATACAGCACACTTTGCAAGAGTAAATCTGAGGTCTGATTCCATGATCAGGTGCTCCCAGAGAAAAGTGGCACTCACAGAGAGCACAAGTCAGGAAATTATAGGTCCACAGCCTGTCATTTTCTGTCCATTACTTTTAATGATTGGAAAATCGGAGTTTACGGGCCTATGATTTTCCAACCTGCATTTTGTACCAGTGCTGATCCTTACTAGGACTGCCCGATGGCTTTCTAATAAACTGAAGATTGGAGGTCTACACAAGCCAATCCCTGCCAAATGCCCAAGACCAGGTATTTCCCAATACAATGGGTGTGAGGTGTTTTTCGACTGGGTCAGGTTAACAAATTTACAGTCTACAGGGAAACAGCTTCATATAAGAACATAAGAAATAGGAGCAGGAGTAGGCCATACGGCCCCTCAAGCCTGCTCCGCCATTGAATAAGATCATGGCTGATCTTCAACCTCAGCTCCACTTTCCTGCCCGATTCCCATATCCCCTGATTCCCCTGGAGTCCAAAAATCTACCTACCTCAGCCTTGAACATATCCAAAGTCTAGCTCATTAGTATTTTAACCACCTTTTATCTCAGTGCCCTTTTTTAAAAGTTGTACAAATACATTTTGCTTTAAAACACAACCCTTCAATGTAACTCTTTGTTTCCTAATCCTTTCTCTGAATAAATCCCGAAACACAATACCCACATTTAAAGTCTTACAGCCCTGATTCCCAGATTCCTAATATCTTTGCAAAAGTTTCCGAAGATGGGTGTCAACTTTCTTTGGAGCCGACTTCTTCATCTCGTGATTCGACCTTAAGGGATTCTTCAGGATATTTGTTGTTATTTTTGGCTTCGGATGCAATTGGATTCCAAAAGGCAACTTTAAAATCCTGAAGATTTCCATACTCAGGGTAAGAACCTAGTTTATTTGAGGTGTCCCTATATTGAATCTCTGTGGATTAACAGAAACAAACAGTAGCTTCTCGGCTTTTAGTTGAAATGCTTAGGCCGGGAAGAGCTGATGTTATTGACCCGATTAGATAAAATCATTTCGCCTAATTAGCAGTGGAAATACGAGGGGATAAACCCCAAGCATAAACAGCGCAAAAATTGTAATAGCAACAAGGTTAAAAAAATTTGTCAATTATATTACAACATACGCCCTGTTATATTGTAACACGAGAATCTGATACAATGCCAAGTAATGCCAATGACCTACAGGTTTATAGGAGAATTCTACTAAAATATGCAATACACCAGACTAAGGTCCAAGAAATGAATTAGGGGGGTTTCCATCTGACATTCTGTGCAGATATAGGGGTCATTTTAACCTAACCCGTCAGCCCCCCTCGCTGGGTGGGTTTGGTTAAAACTGAATAGTATGACAATTATCCAGAGGTTGATTCACTTTCTTTTGGGTCTCATTCATAATCCCCCTGTCATAGAAAGGGTAACAAATAGGTTGCTTCAGTCAGAATTCTAATGCGTAAATCTACATATTTCAATATCTATATATAGGAAACTGCCGGTCACTTTAAAAATTCAGTTACTGCAAGGCAGGAGGAGAATAATCCACTTTCTTAATGTGCGTTTAGAAATTGCATTTTACAGATGTTATTTCTACAGGTCACTGCAGAGACGAAGTGGAATTTAATATCTTAATACATTTTTAAGGGCCAAGGCATTTCTGTTGATCCCTCCAGTAATATGAGCTGCCAGTTTTACTCTAAAAGTAGACTAGTAAGACCAGTCTTCTAGAGATAAGGGAAAGTGTCATAATCTTTCCAAGGTGCTCGAAACAGTTTAATTTCATTCTAGGAAGGAGCCAAGCTATCCAATTTGATTTTGTTGACCCACTTGGAGATGCAGACCCCAGGCCAGCAAGCGGTTATAAGAGATACATATTTTGGTAATCTTTCATTAACCCAACTTCAAAGGGTACTAAGAGCCTAGTTGACCAGTTCTTCTGACACATTGAGTTAAGTGTTGGTGACTCTGTTGGCCTGACCTCTAAATTATGACACCCTTGCAGATATCTGGGTTGAGTATGGTTGAGTTGGCGAGGTGTTGCATCTTTTGCTGTTTGCTGCCCAAGGAGGGAGTGCGAGTTAAAGGGTTTGTAAAAATAGTGCACGCTGCTGCATTGCCTTTGCTGCTGTTTGTCTGTTATTTTTAATAAACTTGTTCCATTGTTTATAGCCTAAGCCATGATCTATAAGAGTGTTCTCCTTCGAGATCTCTGCGCTCCTCCAATTCTGGCCTCTTGCGCATCCCTGATTATCATTGCTCCATCATTGGCGGCCGTGCCTTCACCTGCCTAGGCCCTAAGCTCTATCTTATGGAATTCTATAGGATTTTTTGGCTGTTTGGACTTCATAAGATGTAATTGGGTCCCAAAGGACACCTTCGGAATCCTGAAGGACTCATTAGTCAGAGTAAGCGCCTGTCTGTTTAGGGTTGGTTGAATTGATCAAATACATAGAATTACAGCACAGAAACTGGTCATTTGGCCCTACTGGTCCATGCCAGCATTTATGGTGCACACGAGCCTCCTCCCACCCCTCTTCATCTAATCCTATCAGCATTTCCTTCTATTCCTTTCTCCCTCACGTGCTTATCTAGCTTCCCCTTAAATGCCCCTATGCTATTCGCCTCAACTACTCCTTGTGGTAGAGGGTTCCACATTCTAACCACTCTACCTTTAAATTTCTATGGATTTAATGGAAAAAAAAAGCAGCAGATGTTCAATTTAGATGAACTGCTCAGTGTGGGGATAACTGATGTTACTTATTCGGCCTGAAATGACCTGACCTCATTGCCTAATCTGCAATGGAAGTCAGAGAGGAAAAATAAAAACTAAAGCAATGAAAATTTTTGAAGTACAAGGTTACAAAAATGATAAGTTGTGTTACAACATAGAGTCCATTGTATTTCAGTCTGAGCATCTGACATATTGCCAGGTAATGCTATTGACCTGAAAGCTTACAGGAGAGATCTGGCAGGATATGAGGCAAATCAGCTCAGACTAAGGTCACTGTCTGTCCTCATCAGCATTATGCAAAAAGAAGCCTGATGTTTCAATTAGTACTTCATAACATTACGTTTACTCCTTGCTGTGTTCTGTTGTGGAATATAACCCAGTAAACAAGATGGCAGAGGGGAAGCTGGGTCCCCGGGGATGTGTGACGGAGTACCTACCTGTTAAACAAACACCACAGTTCTAAAGGGTTAAATGTTGAAATAGATTTCAGAGGTGCTTGCGATGCATAATATGACCCTCAAAGGCACTTAATACATATTGTGAAAATCACCTAATTGATATTGTCAATGATTATTTGGCCCAGGCACCAGTGATCAGTTTTGGGACCGTTCGTTGACTTAATAACAGTCAGTCTAGCATTCAAAGACATCAGGTAAGACTTACTGTGAAGGAGAATGTTCAACGAGACATGCGCAAGACTTGGTTATGCAACCGGTGAGGGTTAAACAGCACCGTCAGTGCACAGCCTGAGCTACAATTACAAAAAGTGCATTTGTACCGGGACCGTTGAATTGTACTGTATGTATCGTTGCAGATTGTATGACCTATATTGTATTGTTTAAAGCGTGACTTGATTGGATTGTATGTACAAATTTTATGAATAAAATTTATTTTGAAATTTAAAAAAAATAATTACAAAAGGTCACAATGGAGGCAGAAAATGATGTACCTTTGACTCGCTGGTCATTCACTTGGTAGGCACGCTGCCTGGTATAGAACAGAGCCAAATACAGTCGATAAGAAAGCCGCAAGTTTGATGACCGTTCTGTGCTGTTACACTGAGTCAACAGCAGGCCATTCAGCCCAACTTGTCTATGCCGGCGTTTATGCTCCACATGAGCCTCCTCCTTCCCTCTGAGCTTCCTCCCTCCCTACCAGCTGATCTTAGATTTTTTTTTTATTTTAAAAAAAAACCAGCTGATCTTAGATAGGGGGTGATGGTCAAGTGCTCCTGGGTTATAGAGAGGAAGTTCAATTAGGGCAGCCCTCTCCCAATCACTAACCAATGCTGGGAAATGTGTGTACATCTGCAGAGGAAGGAATTGGCCTTAGGTGAGATACCCCAGCCCCCTGACATTCCTGGGATCAAATAGTCTGCCGACATCCCCTATCCAAGCTCACACCTGAGAAGTGGCTACTTGATGAGGCTTCCAAGAATGGACAGCACAGGCAACACATTGGGCTGCGGAAATCCGGCACACTACACATGGCTGTGAGAACAGGCACTGCAGAAACTTGGGGGTAGAAATTCAACATTGTTGTACCCATTTTGCTGGCGTAAAATGGGTACAACGATGATCAATTTAGCAGTGTTAAGGCCCTGACAAATTTGCACATGCGCCCAGGGCACTGCTACATTCATCAGGGTCTTTTTTTGAGGTGGCCCTGGCGGCTGCCTGAAACAAACTCAGGCCTCGTTTCAATATGGAATTGAGGGTCCTGCTCCCGTTTCAGACCGATCATTTAGGACCGAGATGAGGAAAAATTTCTTCACTCAGAGAATTGCGTATCTATGGAATTCTCTACCCCAGAGGGCTGTGGATGCTCAGCCATTGAGTATATTCAAGATTGAGATCAATTAATTTTTGGACACTAAGGGAATCAAAGGATATGGGGATAGGGCAGGAAAGTGGAGTTGAGGTAGAAGACCAGCCACGATCTTATTGAATGGCGGAGCAGGCCCAAGGGGCCGTACGGTATACTCCTGATCCTTTTTTATAATGTTTCGGGACCCATCCACAAAATTCGTCTGCCGGGAGCAGAGCACGCAACAGACCTGCTCCATCCAGCATTACCTGGTTTACAAGTGGCCTGACCAGCGGTTCTTAAAGGGACCGCCGCCAAAAATGTAAGTTTTATTTTCATACATACCTTGATGTAAAGCCAGGAGGAGAATGGGTGCGAAGGTGATCCCAGCTGGATGTGCTTATGTGTGGACATCGGGTGCGGAGAGCATCAGGCACCACTGCGTGTCCTCATAGAATTATAGAATCTTACAACGCAGAAGGAGGCCATTCGGCCCATTGTGCCTGTCCCTCATGGTTGAAAAGACTACCAGCACTCCTTGCAAAGACACAAACTAAATAATAGCGCTGGCGAGTGCGTGGTATCCATGGATGTGTAACTCAGCAAGGAAGGGATGAAAGAAAGGAGAAAATAAAAAAAATTAAAACAGCTTCAGTCATAAGCCCACAAAATGGGGCAATGGCAACAATGCTGTACCATTGTGAGATGCATCCAGCTGACTTACAGTGTAAAGCTTGCTGTCCCTTATTGTGTCGTTGTCATATGCAAAGGATCCACACCAGCTCATACCAGTAACTTTTGCCCGGAATATTAGATGTGGAGACTGATCCTTGTTGAGATCACACTGAGTCCATTCTTCATTCGCAGCATTGCCGTTCCATCCGATCACCTGCACAGTAAGTATTAGAAATGGCTTACTTGAAAGGAGGCTGCATCGTTTACTTACTGTCATTCCAAGTGCACAAGGAGTCCAGAAAATGATATATCTCTAACTTCATAAATTCTTGCAAACTCAAAATGTTAAAAAAAACCTCCAAAAGGTTATGTTTCATGAATACCAGTAATTTGAGGTTAAATTGAGGGTTTGCTGTCCCTCACCAGCACTCCATTTATTTTAAATTCTAGCCTTGTAACCAGCAAGTTTCCCCTTTACAGACGATGCGATCAATATTGATTTTCTATGACTGGTTAAGAGAAACAGCTTACCCTTTTTTTCAGCAAATGAATTGTGGAGAACTTTGCTGCTGGAATCTTCTCAGTGTCCTTCATGGCCAAGATACAAAACTACAAAAAGCAGGCCGGAGAGAAGATAGCAACTGACACCCACAACAGAGCCCGACCTCTGTGGGTGCAGAGCAAAGTCGACAGGCAAAAAAGTTACTATCCCTGCCAGTGACTGTCTATTGGATGTGTAGGTGCGTTTAAAGGGGGGAATTTGATCCTCAAACCCTGTGGCCTTGCAGGGGGTGAAGCAAGATCTTTGAACGTTAAACATGTTTAAAGAGCAACAACTGAATGAAGGTTGGAATCAATAACAAAAATCAATGTTGCAGGAGTTTTCTGGAAGGTTCATGCATTTCACTCTTGAATGTAACGCTCAGTGGGAGTTTTTCGTATGTTAATTCGAAATCGTTCCCTCATTTTGCTCACATTGTAGTTTGTGTCTTGGTGGTGGTGGCGAGAAGGGAATTGGGGGGGGGGGTGGAGACCTGCAGGGAATATGCAGCTTATTATTAACCCTTCCCCCCCCCCCCCACCACCTATTGACCCTGAGTTTGTGGTCCTCTTTTTTTTTATCCTGCTTCTGCTCCTACCGTCCTTGATTTGTTTCTTGAAAATTGATCCAGCAGAGACAAGCCTCAAACTTTCTCAACTTAACAACAACAACTTGCATTTATATAGCACCTTTAACATGGAAAAACATCGCAAGGCACTTCACAGATGAATAATCAGACAAAAATGGATGCTGAGCCAAAGAAGATAGGAGGAGGGGTAACCCAAAGCTCGATCAAAGTGGTGGGTCGTAAAAAGGGTCCTAAAAGGTGGCGAGGCAGAGGAGGTTAGGAAGGGAATTCCAGAGCATAAGGCCTTGGCAGATGAAGTTATGATCACCAAAGGTGGAGTGAAGGGAGAAGGGGATGCACAAAAGGCCAGAATCAGTGGTACCAAGAGTTCTGGGGCGGGGTTGTAGGGCTGAAAGAGATTACGGAGATGATGAGGGGAGGGGGGGTGATTAAGGGATTTAAACAGTATGATTGGTGGATTGGGAGCCAATGTAGTCAGCAAGGATAAGGGTGATGGGTGAGTGGGACTTGGTGTGAGATAAGATATGAGCAGCAGAGTTTATGGAGGGTAGAGAATGGGAGGCTGGCCAGGAGAGCCTTGGAATTGTTGTCTCCAGAGGTGACAAAAGCATGGGTGAGGGTTTCAGCATCAGATGGGCTGAGACAGGGATGGAGACGGGCAATGTTACAGAGACGACATGGAGTCAGAAGGTCAGTTGAGGGCTGAATAGGATGCCGAGGTTACAAACAGTGTGGGTTCAACCTGAGACAGAGGCTGAGGAAGGGATGGAATCAGTGGCGAGAGTACAGAGCTTGTGATGAGGGCCAAAGGTGGTTGGCTGCGGTCTGCCCGACGTTTGACGGGGGTTAATTGCTGCTCGTCCAAGACAACATAAGGTTGGATTTCATTACAGAGCCATAAGACAACACTGCAGCCCTGTGTCGCACAAAACCTTGAGCTGTTTCCCCACCTTGTTCAGTGATGTGAATTGTCACTTTTCAGCAACCAAGCTATTTCATTTGAATCGATACTGAAATTTTACAGGGACATTGGAGAGGAAATTGAACTACACGCACAAACAATGAGCCCATTTCCTCCTGACAATGAAAAAGGGGACAAATCTTCCCATTCAGCGTAAATGAGCAATTCAAGCAATCTACAGAACTCCCGATCCATGAGGTCACATGCTGCTTTGTCATTTTAAATTGAGACATGCACCACTGCTCCTGCTGTTAGTGTAGCATCGTGATCATGGTCTTCAAACCACCTTAGCATTAATTTAATGGCTCCAGGCAAGTAAGCTTGTCTTGACTCTGTTCTCTCCTTTGCATTGCAAAAGATACAACATACCAACTGGAGCGCGTGCATGGAGATAGAGAGGAGAGATTAGAACTATCGATTGGGGGTTGTGAC
The DNA here is from genome assembly GCF_035084215.1 of Heptranchias perlo. NCBI lineage: Eukaryota > Metazoa > Chordata > Chondrichthyes > Hexanchiformes > Hexanchidae > Heptranchias > Heptranchias perlo. Next base: position 35,709,863 of record NC_090350.1, on the reverse strand, counting down.
AAAATACATTTTATTTCCCTTCCATGGAGGGTGGAACATGGGCTCAAACACATAGTTCTCCTACTCATCTATCAAGACACGGGGAATTGGGTGGGGGGGGGGAATTTTAACCCCCAAAGATGGATGAGTTTGGGGCGGGTGGGAAGGTAAAAATTGTAAAAATGTAAAACCCGGCTCCAACCCGCTACCACTTTACCAGAACTGAGAGGTTATACCCATCAGGAATGATTGAACTGGCTGGGGCTCTTTTCTCTAGAAAAGAGAATGAACGGACACCGCGCAACAATCGCCAGACAGGAGGGTTCCCTCCCAGTCGGGGAACACTTCAGCAGTCAAGGACATTCAGCCACCGACCTTCGGGTAAGCGTTCTCCAGCGGCCTTCGAGACACACGACAACGCAAAATCGTCGAGCGGAAATTGATAGCCAAGTTCCGCACCCATGAGGACGGCCTCAACCGGGATCTTGGGTTCATGTCACGCTACACGTAACCCCACCAGCAGGAAAAAAAAGTTATCAGTTTTAATACAACTGGGCATTTTCTCTCTCTCTCTCTCTCTGCCTTTCGGGTCCCTTTCTTTCTTTGTCTGTGTAATTTGACCCATTGTGTATTCAGTATACTGGGACCTACTGTTTTCCGTGGCTAACCTGTCTGAACACCAACGACACCTTTGATTGGTGTGATGGTGTCCCAGCCTAATATAAGATATGCGATTTGAGAACCTCTCATTCACTCACTCACCTGATGAAGGAGATAATCTCCGAAAGCTTGTGATTTTCAAATAAAACTGTTGGACTATAACTTGGTGTTGTAAGATTCCTTAGAAAAGAGAAGACTGAGGGGTGACCTGATAAAGGTCTTTAAGATTATGAAAGGGTTTGATGGGGTAGGCGGAGATAGAGAAGATGTCTCCACTTGCGGGGGAGACCAGAACTAGGAGCCATAAATATAAGATAGTCACTAATAAATCCAATAGGGAATTCAGGAGAAACTTCTTTACCCAGAGAGAGGTTAGAACGTGGAACTCGCTACCACAAGGTGTAGTTGAGGCAAATAGGACAGATGCATGCATTTAAGGGGAAGCTAGATAAGTACATGAAGGAGAAAGGAATAGAAGGATATGCTGATAGGGTTAGATGTAGGGTGGGAGGAGGCTCATATGGAGCACAAACACTGGCATGGACCTGTTGGGCCGAATGGCCTGTTCCTGTGTAATGGTTTTAATGGAGACGGGTCGAGGGGCGGGTGACCCATTCGTTCTCTGGAGGCAGGTCAGTCAGTAAAATCTTTGGTGGTAACCTCCATTTTAATAGGTTTTTTATTTTGATCTCCTGGGGCCAGGATTCCTGGGCCTTCTGATTCTCGCCATGCGAGAGAATCGTAGAATAGAATCATAGAATCGTTACAGCACAGAAGGAGGCCATTCGGACCATCGCGCCTGTGCCGGCTCTTTGTAAGAGCAATCCACTTAGTCCCATTCCCCTGCTCTTTCACCGTAGCCCTGCAAATGTTTTCTCTTCAAATATTTATCCAATTCCTTTTTGAAAGCCACGATTGAATCTGCTCCCACCACCCTTTCAGGCAACGCATTCCAGATCATAACCACTCGCTGCGTAAAAAAGTTTTTCCTCACGTCGCCTTTGGTTCATTTGCCAATCACCTTAAAAGGAGGTGAGAAGGGCTGGATCATGAGGTAAGTGCCTTTATTGCACTGCTTGTGGGCCAGGAGGAGCAGGAGTGTTTCCCTCAGGCCCAGCAAGCCTACCTGTCACGATCCCCCACGCACGATCGGCTGACCACCCACCCTCCCTCCATGTCCAACTCCCGATGTCTCCGACCTCCTGATCTATCCATGGCCGCCCCCCCCCCCCCCACATGTCTCCGACCGCTCCCCATGATGACCAACCCCCCTGATCTATCCATGGCCCCTCCCAAAGTCTCCGACCCCCCCACCTCCTCCACGATGTCTTCGAACCCCCACAATGTCTGACCCCTCCACAATGTCCGACTCCCCTCCCTGATGTCTGGCCCCAAGCCCTCCTGATGTCCGCTTGCCTGGCATCTGCTCCTCGGCTGCTTTCCCGTCTGCCAGGCAGCCAGCCTGTCAATCTGACCACACTTCAAAAAGTGCTTCATTGGCTGTGATGAGCTTTGTGACGTCCTAAGGCTGTGAAAGACCCGATATAAATCCAAGTCTTTTTTTTTAGATTTAACATTTTACTTGTCCTTTAATAAAAATCTTGATCCATAAGGAGAAATTTAACGGGGGCGATTTTAATCTCAACCTCCTGGCGGAAACTGGGCGGGCGGGCAATTAAAATGCGGGTGACTTACCCACCGATTTCCCGCCTGCTTCGCGCCAATCCTGATTTTAACCTGCTCTTCTGAGCTGGTGGCAAAAACACCCATCCGAAGTTAGTGGGGTCCTTCTTTAAATCTGCAGATTTGGGAGGGGGTTTGATGACGTCACTGGGCCCTGAGTGTAATCCTGGGTCTGGCCTGAACAGGAAAGCCATTGTGAATTTTGCGGCAGGTGAAACAGCGAGACCAGCATAGGCCCTTTAAGGTAAGGTTTTTTTTTTAAATTTTCACTCCTGCTCCTTCAGGCTCCACAAGGAAAGTTCAGGCCTCCACTGCCCCTGGGCTTCCCTCCCTCACGAGACCTTCCCGAAACCCCCTCTCTGCCTCTGGCCCACTTGCCCGCCAGCCTCCCTTTGTTGCTGGCCAGCAGATTCCTACCGTCCGAACGTCCCCTCCCGACCGCTGACCAGCTTCCACTTACTGCTGCGTTTCAGGTGGACAGCTGGCTGCTAGCATGCATAGATTACACAGAATGTACAGCACAGAAACAGGCCATTCAGCCCAACAGGTCGATGCTGGTGTTTATATTCCACACGACCCTCCTCCCACCTTACATCATCTAACCCTATCAGCATATCCTTCTATTCCTTCCTCCTTCATGTACTTATCTAGCTTCCCCTTAAATGCATCTATGCTGGTCGCCTCAACTACTCCTTGTGGTAGTGAGTTCCACAGTCTAACCACTCTCTGGGTAAAGAAGTTTCTCCTGAATTCCTTATTGGATTTATTAGCGACTATCTTATATTTATGGGCCCTAGTTCTGGTCTCCCCCCCAACAAGTGGAAACATCTTCTCTACGTTTACCCTATCAAACTCTTTAATAATCTTAAAGACCCCTCAGTCTTCTCTTTTCTAGAGAAAAGAGCCCCAGCCTATTCAATCTTTCCTGATGGGTATTACCTTTCCATTCTGGTATCATCCCAGTAATCTTATTTGCACCTCCTCCAATGCCTGTATATCCTTTTTATAACATGGAGACCAGAACTGTTCACAATACTCCAAGTGTGGTCTAGCCGAGGTTCATTACAAGTTTAACATAACTTCCCTGCTTTTCAATTCTATCCCTCATGCAGTCCACAGTTAAAAGGAATAATCCAATTCTTTTGAAATGGAGGAACAAACAAAATGTTAACAGACCCCACATCTCGGAACACCAAAGGACAATAGCTCGGAACTGCTGCCTTCCTGACACATATAATAACCTGTTGACAGTAACCACAAATGATATTTTCCATCTGACAGCGTGCTGAGTATACTAGCCTGAATACTTTTATGTTAATTGAGTTCTGGACAAAAGGCATTAGGGCCCCTTTCTTGCAGATACATCAACTCCTATCTTCCATGTTGACACTTAATGAAGGCCTAGCTAATTTTAAACCATACAAAATTGGACAGAAATGTCTACTTTGTCACACTTACTGCAGCAGCTGTTGCATGAGCCATCTCTACTAGCTGAGTCGGATACTTTAATAGTGTGACATTTCGACCAGGTTAAATTTAGTAGATAATGAATCAATGAAATAATTTCTGGTTAATTGCAAAGTCAGTGTCCATTATAAATATAGTGCCCTCATTAAAACTTCAAGTCAGTTAGATTGCCTACCAGAACTCACGCACACAGTGCAAAAAACATATAAATACAAATTATTTTTGCAAAAAGCCACCATTGAGAGCAAGTGCATTGCACTTAATGTGCCGTGAGGGGATACCAGGTGGTACTGTTCACACAAGTTAGGTCTTTGAACATCAAAGATGGGACCACCCTTTAAAGGTGGTTACTTTTATAAACCTATATGTTTTGGGAGTGGGCTTGAAGATGAATGAATTAAGTAATCAAGCATGTGTGTCATTTTCCACATTGCTAGGGATAATTTACATAGCAACAGTCAATCTACAAAAGGGCCGGACGTTTTACCTGGGGGCTATAGGTGATGAAATGATCACAGACAACAAAGCACAATGCTACTAGAAGCACAAGGAGGAAATAGCTCTTGGAGAAGGGATACCACAAGAGGAACCATATCCCCTGACGTGCTATCCTTTGACATTTCGACTTAAGCACCTGTTTATTTTTCAGGGTGAAGTTCCCAGTCAGTGCAAAGAAGCAGGTCATTGAACTTCAAAGAGATAAATGTCTATTTGGTGCAAGATTTGAATCATCATCATTTAGTCGAGGAACCAATGAACCACAAAAAGTAAAGGAAGAGTTAATGCAGTAAATTTGGATTCATTGCTAAGTTTCTGAAGTCTATAACATGCACTGCAATTATCACTTGATCCTTTAAGTCTTGCACTGATGCACATTCTATACCACACTGTAACAATCCAATTGCTGCAGACATTTGTTACATAAAGAGAAAGGTCCTTTTACATTTTAGTATTAATCTTTCAGTACGGAAGAATTTCAAAATTTATTTTAGTTTCGTTTATTAAAATTTTATATATGTGAAAGACACCCCTGGCAGATACCACAATTAGTCAAATTAATACAGAAGATTCTGAAAGTACACAGGTGTGCTGGCACCTGATAAGAGAAAAGGCAGGTTAATGTTACAGGGGTAGACTTCATCAGAAGTGGAAACTGAAAGACAGAAACTTGTCAGCGAAACTAGTACACTTATCAGGTTTAGGTATGTAAAGTAAATGAAATGTTAATTGAAGTCATGAAAGAACTTGTGTCTATATAACACCTTTCAGGACCTCAAGATATCCCAAAGTGTTTTACAGCCAATTAAGTATTTTTGAAGTGTAGTCACTGTTGTAATGTAGGAAATGTAAACAATCTTACAACACCAAGTTATAGTCCAACAACTATAACTTGGTGTTGTAAGATTGTTTACATTTGTCAACCCCAGTCCATCACCGGCATCTCCACGTAATGTAGGAAACGCAGCAGCCAATTTGCGCACAGCAAGGTTCCACAAACAGCAATGTGATAATGACCAGTTAATCTGTTTTAGTGATGTTGGTTGAGGGATAAATATTGGCCAGGACACCAGGGAGAACTCCCCTGCTTTTCTTCGAAACAGTGCAGTGGGATCTATTACATCCAACTGAGAGGGCAGACAGGGCCTCGGTTTAACATCTCATCCGAAAGGCGACACCTCCGACAGTGCAGCATTCCCTCAGTACTGCACTGGGAGCGTCAGCCTGGATTATGTGCTCAAGTCTCTGGAGTGGGACTTGAACCCACGACCTTCTGACTCTACGCTACCCACCGAGCCACGGCCACGAAAGCAGCACAGAATACGTTGAAGTGAGGCAGAGAGTGACGACCTCCTCCAGGGGTTCCTCACTCCTCTTTGCTGTGGTGCCAGGTTGGATCCTGACTCCAAATTCAGGCTGCAGTTACAAGGTGACACCAACGACATAGTTATACCATTATACTGTGAGTGCACCTCTAACTTTTCATGGCTCTGTAAAATTCTTAAATTATATCTAGCCTTTGTAAATTTAAATTTCTACCAATATTTTGTAATAACTACCTATTTAAAAGCAAGTTTTGAAAGGCACTCAGTACTTAAAACAAAGTATTAAGGCTCTTCAATTTATGTTTGTGCCACTCATACCTAGATTGCAGTTTATGAGCGACACCATCATAACTTTGCAACCAAACACATCATGTTTGTATAAGGACAATGTAATACTGGGGGATGTTGACAGTAATTTAAGGCAACATCCAAATTGATTCAGTAAAATTAAAAGGAAAGCTTTCTCATATCAATGAAGGACTTTTATTGAGGGCTGAAATTTGTCAAGGAAAAAAAATTGGAGAATGGGGAAATTTCTCCCTGACAACTTGCTAATGAAATTGCATATTACATTCCCATTGGTGCAGTTGTTGGGGTAAAATGGGTGTAAACAGGTGAGCTACCTGGAAACATCTTGCAGCCTTTAAAAAGCCATTTCCTTCCATCTGCACTCTTCAGCAGCAGACTGGAGTACAACCAGGTAAGTAATTTCACTTCACTCTCTAATAACTTCACTGCATGTCTTCGCAGTGTTTTTATTATACTTGTACAGAATTATAACTATACAGATAGCATCTGGACCCAGAGGGCAGAAGTGCAAGGCACCAAGCCAGAGAGGAAAAATACAGAACTTCACTGATTCAGATCTCCTCGAGAGTATTTACACTTATCCAATGAGTCATTGGGGAAACCAATATAAAGTTTCAAAACTTTGGTGTCCTCCAGGACTTCAGTCCAGGGGTAAAACCGGAATATGTCCTTGTAGCCGCAGTTCATCCAACTGTAGGGTCAGGTGGAATTGTATGGAGTTTGTGTGGGGTGAGGTGTGTATAGTGGAGAATTTTCAGTTGACCCTCCTTCAACCAGCTGCAAATGGAGAGTGTGAAGGCAGGTCTCAATGCTCCTCCATTGCTGCTCTGGCAGTGAGTGAGCCTAGGTCCTGCTCCCAGGATTAACAAAGGTTTTCTGTGTCACCCAATGATATGGAGGACAACACTGAGTAAAGGCAGGAGATTTTCATATGAGATGGTTCTATGTCACAGAGGAACAACTCAGGAATTGTGTCATGACCAGCCTCGCCATCCCATCCAACCTGAGCCCATGTTTACAAGGCTTACTGCTGACCGGCTAAGAAACTAATGTCACCCGCAGGTTTGGGACATCTGACAAGCAGCGATTGTGCCTAAGGCAATGAAAATACCAAGAGGTATGGGTCCCCCTGCTGCCAGTTCACTCCAAATATCACACAGCCAAACGGGATTCCCTAACCTTGAACTAAGAGGGGACGGTTCCCCACTCCCCAACTCTCACCTCTGACAGGTCCAAGGAAACAATCCAACCTGGTGCCCAAGGAGACTTCCTGTTCTCCCCCGAGAGCTGAGCCTGCTGATGAGGAATAAACCTGACCCCGTAAACTGGTCATCGCACCCTAGTGTAAAAAAACGTCGAGCTGGAGCAGTGTAGGTATCTGCGAGTAATGTGTAACCTACAAAGCACCGTGTTCTCAGTAGCCTACAATAACCTAAGTGTGTAAATTCTTGCACATCTGAATAATAACAAAAAGCGGTAAAAATATTTAGAGGGGCAAAAACAAGACTAATGTGTGAGGACATCGACAACGCTTGCAGTGAAATGGGGTCAAAATGGCTGCTTCAAAATGTCTTTTTCCTGAACAGCTTTGCATGATTAGAAGTCCTTTCATATTGACACTGTAGTAATTCAGTTTCAGGGAGGCCCATGACTGTGATCTAGCTCCTGATGTTTACGCTACTAAATCCAGCACCCTTATCCTGACAGCAGACTTGTATACTCAGTTTTCATGGGTCTGCTGTCAGGATGGAGAAGCCAGTCATTGCGGTGTTAATGCCAGGAACTGGTTTACGGACACTGGACCGGCTCCCAAAATCCGAATTAAAACAATGGCAGTACAAAAAGTAGCTTGGAAGGTTGATACAATGCAGAAGAACCTTTGACCTTTGAGGCCTACCTATTGTGAGTCAGGTGATACTAGAAAGGTCCTTATTGTTTGCTTTAACCTGTTTTCTGACCGGTATCACACGTCAGCTGCAGAAATAAAGTTGATGCTATGATCACATTCCCATAGTGTGACAGTGTCCATGGCAGATTGTTATTGAACAAAGGGAATGTAAACAACCTTCAAAAGGAAGGCAATGAAATTATCTCTCACTGGGTCTTCGCTTACTAAAGCAGTAAACAGCTCTACGTAAACTGAAAATGTATAGGCCTGTAAATTTCCGTGATGTTAACAATCCAAGTTGGTTTAATTTTATTTGCTTCATGTTTTATTAGTGGGTACTGAGTCCATAATATACATTGAAAATAGGCACATGTAACTTGATTTAATATCTTACTTGTTTACTTGAAAGAGCTATCCAATTAGTTCCCTTCCCCTCTTCATAGCCCTGCAAATGTTTCCTTTTCCAAGTATTTATCCAATTCCCTTTTGAAAGTTACTATTGAATCTGCTTCCGCCGCCCTTTCAGGCAGTGAATTCCAGATCATTACAACTTGCTGCGTAAATTTTTTTTTCCTCATCTCTCCTCTGGTTCTTTTGCCAATTATCTTAAATCTGTGCCATCTGGGTTACCAACCCTCCTGCCATTGGAAACAGTTTCTCCTTATTTACTCTATCAAAATCCTTCATATGTAAACCCACACATGTAAACTCTCACGGATTTCTATGAGCCTGACGGATTTGATGTCTATCTCACAGTCTCACTTAAATGTGCTCTAAACTCACGAGTATCGTTGCAAGCTCGGACAGATATATTAATTGCTATCTAATTTCACCCCTGCTAAGAATACTTCAGTGTCACAATTCTGCTATCTAGTCGCAGGAATGAAAGATTAATCTCCCCGGCACTGCTGCGAGCAACACGGGAGAATAGTCATAGAGATGTAAAGTGCGGACTCCACATCCAGGGTTCAGTCCTGTGGTTTGCACCTGTTCACTTTCTTCATCTGTTTGCGGGCGGCCCACTAGAGGGTCAGCCGAGATTATGTGTTCAAGCCTCTGATTGGGGCTTGAACACATAATCTCCTCCTGAGGTAACGGTGTTACCACTGAGCCAAACTGATCTCGGTACAGCGTCTCCCAGAGGAAGGCGAGGGAAGGGAAAAGAAATGTAAAGATCATTCGGTCAATAGGCAGAAAATCCAGCCCTACATATTGCATTCCATCAAGGATGTAGATAGGGGGCTTTCTGTATCCCCTGTAGTTTGCCAGTTGCCATGCAGCCCCTTCACCAGTGCTACTCCCTCAGTAATGCAGCATGTCTAAAGGAACACACAGAAGTTCAGAACTCAACAGCAAAACAAGCACTGGAAAGCTTCATCAAATTATTCACCTTTAATATATGTTGCAGTCCGACCTTGCTTCATTGTGGAGAAAACATCAGATGTCCAAGAGCCAAACAAAGTGTCTCACTGCTGCAAAGCCCTCTGTGGGTGTCATGAAGGACCCTGAACTGTAGAAGTTGAAGGCAGTTGTGGCCTCCACTGCCACTGGTAGTGGATTGCAAATGACCAACTATTGTTGCAAGTCTTTGTGGCTCAGGTGGCACTTCACAGTCATGCCCTACCTTAATTAGCTTCTGTTTTCTATCTACTGCTCCTCCATAATGCCCAGCTAGCAGAGTGTGTGTGGACCCAGTATGAGTTGTTCACCTCACATGCCATCTGCAGCGCAAGGTTGCCCTCTCCTCTTCCACAACTGCAAACTACCCAACAACTGCCACTACACTCCTGTCCTTACGCAGAAAACCCTTCTGTCCTATTCGCTTTTTTCACTACTGTGTTGATAAATTTTGCCCTTTGTTAAACTCACTAACATCAGGTCTGTTCTAATCTAGTGCTCACTTCAAGCATTCACCATTGACAACCCTTCACAAGGTCTTAACCCTTCTTCCCCTTTCAAAAGCTTTTTTAGCTCTTTTTGGAGCATTAAATATACTCAAAGTAGAGCTAAGCATGGACAAGGAGTCCATTAGCACCTTCTACTGCTTTTTCAAAATTCATTCTTGGGAGGGGAGATGAGGAGAAATTTTTTTACGCAGCAAGTTGTGATCCGGAATGCGCTGCCTGAAAGGGTGGTGGAAGCAGATTCAATAGTAACTTTCAAAAGGGAACTGGATAAATACTTGAAAGGAAACAAATTGCAGGGCTACAGAGAAAGAACAGGAGAGCGGGATTAATAGGATAGCTTTTTCATAGAGCCGGCACAGGCATGATGGGCTGAATGGCCTCTTCCTGTGTTGTATGAGACTATGATTCTATGTGGGCATTGCTGGCAAGGTCTGCATTTATTGTTCATCCCTGGTTGCCCTTGAGAAGTTGGTGGTGGGCCTTCTTCTTCAACTGCTGAAGTCTGTGTGGTGAAGGCACTCCCCCGATGCTATTAGGGAGGGAGTTCCAGGATTTTCACCCAGTGATGATGAAGGTACGGCGATATATGTCCACATCAGGATGGTGTGTGACTTGGAGGAGAACGTGGAGGTGACTTGCTGCCCCTGCCCTTCAACATGGTGGGGGTTGCGGGTTTGGAAGGTATGAAAATATCTCACGGTTTTTACATGTCTACATATTCACTACAATGACAGCCCCAGGACTCACTATAATAGGGAAAGAGAGAGAGATGGAAAAGCAAATCCACTGTGTTCTTTACAACAATGAAGCTTCTGAAGAGTTTTACAAGTGCAATCTCAGTTTCAGAATGGCAAGAGTCTTTCGAACACTTCAGAAACATTGTGCTCAGATTTCCAATATTGTTTGACTCAGCCCACCGCCAGCTGGACTTTTGAAATTAGCTCTCAGCTGGGCTGCAAGCTGGGATGTAGAGCCTCCAGTCAAAGTGGCATTCTGTTAGTCTTGCACTGCAATCCCAACAGTTCTGGTCAAATGAGCCACAGGACGGTTGATACTAGGAGGCACAGATGGACTCCAGAATCTTCTGTGTACTCAGCTATTAAAACAAAAATGGGAGGGAGTAACACATAGAATTAATAAAAAGGGGATATCAGGAATGTGACTTAAAGGCCACAAGCTTCCTTGTATAATGTGGCAGTTATACAGCAGACAATAGGATGAAAAAATAACTCTGACTTGGGATGGGAGGTGCGTCAGTTCAGTTCTACAAGTGCTGTCCTGAACCACTGTTGTCCACGTTATCAATAACTACTTTTTTTTAATATTCTAAATTCTCACCAGTGTAACGTCAGTGCATTTTATTCACAATTTCCTCTTCTTCCTAAAGCAGCGACTCAGGCTGGCGTGTGATTGATTCACGTTCCAGTAGTCAGTGGCAGCACTCTCGCCTCTGAGTCAGAAGGGTCACAAGTCAAAATCCAGGCCGACGCTCCAGTGCAGTACCGAGGGAGTGCTGCACTGTCGGAGGTGCCGTCCTTTGGATGAGACGTTAAGCCAAGTCCCTGTCTGCCCTCTCAGGTAAAAGATCCCATGGCACATATTTCGATGAAGAGCAGGGGAGTTCTCAGATTATCTGATCACTATCACATTGCTTTTTGTGGGTCCTTGCTGTGCACAAATTAGCTGCCGCATTTCCTACATTACAATAGTGACTACACGTCAAGAGTACTTAATTAGCTAATAAGTGCTTTGGGACGCCCTGAGGTCGTGAAAGGCGCGATATAAATGCAAGTCTTTCTTTTATTTCTTTTTAATCAAATGGCTATTCTTCACATATGAGCCTAGGTAGCAAGTGTTTGTGGGCTATTTGATCACAAGGGTAATGGGGGCACGGGAGGAGATCTCAGCTGAGCCCAATCTCATCCTCAACAGTCCGCACACCCAGATTCATACTTCCCAGCAAGAGTCACTGGACAGCTGTCAAAAGCTGGCCTCCACCTAATTGCATAGCCCAGGGACACTTGTCAGTTGTAGCGCACCCCTACCATTGCCCTGACTGAGGTTGGCACAAACCAGGGAATGAACCCAGTTCAGCATGGCTCAGTATCACACTATGCAATGCATTTACCCAAAGCCCACCTTTGGAGTCCTATATCAAAGGGCACCACAACATTTCCTAAGACTAACCAGAACTAGCCATTCCCCTAGCTAAGCTGTTCCAATACAGCTACAACACTGGCATCTATGTGAAAAAGTTGCCCAACTATGTCCTGTCCACAAAAATCAAGACAAATCCATCCTGGCCAATTACTGCCCTGTCAGCATACTCTCAATCATCTGCAAAGTGATGGAAGTAGTCGTCAACAGTGCAATGAAGCAGCACTTACTCACCAATAACCTGCTCACCGATGCTCAGTTTGGATTCTGTCAGAACCACTGGGCTCCAAACCTCATTACAGCCTTGGCTCAAACACAGACACAAGCCCTGAATTCTAGACATGAGATGGAGAGCCCTTAACATCAAGGCAGCATTCAACTGAGCATGACTCCAAGGAGCCCTAGTAAAATTGAAGTCAACTGGGATCAGGGGGAAAACTCTCTAGTTGGAATTATACCCAGCACAAAAGAAGATAGTTGTATTTGTTGGAAGCCAATCATCTCTGTCCCAGGACATCACTGCAGGAGTTCCCTAGGGCAGCATCCTAAGCCTAACCATCTTCAGTTGTTTCATCAATGACTTTCTCTCCACTATAAGGTCAGAAGTGGGGCTGTTCACTGATGATTGCAGTGTTCTGCTCTATTCACAATTCCTCAGATATGAGATGGAAATTTTAATCAAATGGCTATTCTTCACATATGAGCCTAGGCAGCAAGTGTTTGTGGGCTATTTGATCACAAGGGTAATGGGGGCGCGGGAGATCTCAGCTGAGCCCAATCTCATCCTCAACAGTCCGCACACCCAGATTCATACTTCCCAGCAAGAGTCACTGGACAGCTGTCAAAAGCTGGCCTCCACCTAATTGCATAGCCCAGGGACATTGCATTTATATTGCGCCTTTCACGACCTCAGGGCGTCCCAAAGCACTTATTAGCTAATTATGATGTGGAGATGCCGGTGATGGACTGGGGTTGACAATTGTAAACAATTTTACAACACCAAGTTATAGTCCAACAAATTTATTTTAAATTAAATTCCACAAGCTTTCGGAGGCTTCCTCCTTCGTCAGGCGGATGATCATTTCCACCATCTGCCTGACGAAGGAGGAAGCCACCGAAAGCTTGTGGAATTTAATTTAAAATAAATTTGTTGGACTATAACTTGGTGTTGTAAAATTGTTTACAATTAGCTAATTAAGTACTCTTGACGTGTAGTCACTATTGTAATGTAGGAAATGCGGCAGCTAATTTGTGCACAGCAAGGACCCACAAAAAGCAATGTGATAGTGATCAGATAGGCTGTTTTTTTAGTGATGTTGGTTGAGGGATAAATATTGGCCAGGACACCATGGAGAACTCCCCTGCTCTTCATCGAAATATGTGCCATGGGATCTTTTACCTGAGAGGGCAGATAGGGACTTGGCTTAACGTCTCATCCAAAGGACGGCACCTCCGACAGTGCAGCACTCCCTCGGTACTGCACTGGAGCGTCGGCCTGGATTTTGACTGTGACCCTTCTGACTCAGAGGCGAGAGTGCTGCCACTGACTACTGGAACGTGAATCAATCACACGCCAGCCTGAGTCGCTGCTTTAGGAAGAAGAGGAAATTGTAAAGCAGTCCATGCCCATATGCAACAAGACCTGGACAACATCCAGCCATCATGCCAGACAAGTGCCAGGCAATGACCATCTCCAACAAAAGAGAGTCTAACCATTCCTCCTTGACATTCAATAGCATTACCATCGCTAAACCTCCCACCATCAACACCCCAGGGGTCACCATATTCTATTCACCATGTGATAGAGTGCCCTCCACTTGCTTGGATGGGTGTAGCTGCAACAACACTCGTGAAGCTTGATACCATCCAGGACAGTCCATTTAATCAACTTCTCATCCACTAGCCTCAAATTCCCCCCTCCCCCCACCTCTACCACTGGCTTACCATAGCTGCAGTGTGTACTATCTACAGGCTTCTTTGGCAGCACCTCCATCGCCTAGAAAAACAAGGGTGCATGGGAATACCATCACCTCCAAGTTCCCCTCCAAGTCACACACCATCCTGATTAGAACGTATATCGCCATTCCTTCATCGTCGCTGGGTCAAAATCCAGGAACTCCCTACCTAATAGCAGTGTGGGAGCACCTTCACCACATGGACTGCAGTGGTTCAAGAAGGCGGCTCACCACCACCTTCTCGAGGGCAACTAGGGATGGGCAATAAATGCCGGCCTTGCCAGTGATGCCCACATCCTTAATTGCGATCACTACATGTGCAAGATACACACAGGAAAAGAACACATCAGAACATCCATATTCAACAAGAAGGTATACTTAATAAAATTTTCTAAACATGTTTACTTATTTAAAAAAATTTTCCACCGCGCTCTCCTGGACGTAGCAACACTGCTCAGTTTATTGCGCCACCGTAAGGTCTGGGGGGATTATCCGGCCAGGCTGAAAAACTGACTAAAACAAGCTGTGTGTTATGAGGCATTTACTGTGGTTGGGGTGGAACATTAACAGCTGCTCTGGCCCAACTGGTTTGTTACTTCCTTCTGGTTACACAACGTTCTGAAAAATCAGCCTTCAGTTCTCAGAAGTCCCGGTAAAACAACAAAGAATCAGGAGACTGAAATCTGCCTCTTTGCTCGTTTCAGTGATGTGATGAACATTCCGCCCCTATTTACTCATCTACTTTTTCATTGCAATTGGCAAACACAGGAATTTCCGCCAGTAAGTATGACACTCGGGTTTCTACAGGTGATCAAGAATACTGGCGTTTCTAGCCCCAGACTGAAATTACATAGAATCTACAGCACAGAAATAGGCCATTCAGCTGATGTTTATACTCCACACGAGCCTCCTCCCACTCTAATTACCTCTTCCCACCCTGCCGCTGATTCCTATATTGTGCTCTCCCTCATGTATGCATCAAGCCTCCCCTTAAATGCATCCATGCTATCTGCTTCAATCACTCCATGTGGAGCCAAATACCTTACTACATTCAAAGCAACCATTGAGCGTGGAGTTGGGAATGCATTCCAATATAGATGAGTTGGTTTTTGCTATGCAACACAAACCATAAGATCCCAGGCTGATTCCCCAGTTTGTGTCAAGTTAGCTAATCTCAACCAGGGCAGCAGTTGGAGTGCTACAAATATCCTCAGAAACGCTAGGCTAGGGAGAGAGGGGGAAAGAAAACACTGCTGGGATTCCCGCTCCTGACTGCTATTCAGGAACTGTGGGAAAGCACTTCTGTGCTGGGCGAGAATAGGATCGGGTTTCTCTTGTCTCTCCACATAACTGAAATCCCACATCCCTGATACCAATCTAGTAAATCTAGTAAACTTGTGTGAAGGAGTAGAGAAGTGAGAATCTCAGTGAGAATCAGCAACGGCAAGAGAGGAAGGGAAAAAGGGAAGGAAATTGTTAGAAAGAAAAAATGGTTGGTCTTTCGTGTTTGATTTACCATATTAAGTTGCCTGATGCAACTATCACTCCCAATTGTTTGGGAATGGTAAAATATGAGCAATATTGAGACAGAAGTCACTGTGGATCTGAAAAAAGCAGTTTATGCAACAGAGTAAGGTTGCTGACTCTGGTTGGACATATTCCTGGAGGTTTCATCACATGACCTCCCGCCTCCAACTACCCCGCTCAGTCAAATAGCCTTTTTTGCCATCTCCAATATTTTTATAACTAATAAACAAAAGTGTTCAAAGAAATGAAAAAAAACATTATTTTTTTCAGTGCATCTATGATTTTTCTCCTGGGTTGCTTACAACAGTACCCAGGAGGTTAATCTTCAATTCCTGGAGACTCCAGGACAATCCTGGAGGGATTGGCAACCCTACAACAGACCTAATTAGGGCCTGCAATATTACAAATAATATCAATTTGTCAGAACAGAAACAGAATTTTTTTTTGGGTCCCCTTCCCCGAAATCACTGCCCCATGTCGGGTTTTGGTTCCAACCGTCTCTTACCCAATCCGACTGGCACATGCCCATGTGAGCCCAACGAGCATCGGCAAGTTATTTGACGGCACCTCAACAGAAGCTGATCCTACCTTTGCATTTCCCAATGGGGATCACTGGATAATGATGAGGAGTGCACTAAGATAAGTTAGCTCAGCACAGACCAAACACTGAACCTTCCTAGTTTGTATACCTCAATCCCAGCATTATACAGTGCACTTACCCACTGAGCCATTAAGAGCCCCGGAAATATCTTGAAGCTTTGGTTCTTTTACGACACACTTCAGCAGTGACCTAACTTCAACTCCCACCGCCATGCAATGAAAATCTTTGACTTCATGGGGAAGAAACAAACAGGGTTCTGCAATGTCCCTGGGCATTAATGATTTTGAAATCAGCAGTCTTTTTAAATCACAAGCAGAAAGAATGTTCATGCATCAAATGTGCCTGCAGCCCAATCCCAAAAAAGCAGTTTTCTAAACACAGGTTAAATGTAGCAGCCTCTCACTATAACACTTCCTGATACACAGCAACCTCTGACAAAGCAGAAGGTTTATGGCTCTATAATGAACCAAACTGCATTAAAAACAAGACAACTCTATAACATGCTGTGTACAGGCTTGCAGTTTGTGTTAGAAAGTCAATGTATCGAGCTACCTAAATACTTTTTACAAGTTTTAGAATGCAGTCTTAGTGGGCAAAGGCATCATGATGTTTGGTGCTAATCCATTAAGAACCAGGTTCAATCAATGGTTCATGCCAAGTTAACTGACTTTAACTAGGACTGTACTTTGGGAATTACAATTTGCTTTAGCACCCTGGACTAGGAAGAGGAAAAAACTCAGCCAAGATTCCCAATCCTAATCACTATTTAATGAGCCTTGCTGATAAGTATTTGGGTGAAGACAGAATTGGGCTCAGCTGTGATGCCCTAAATAGTCGAATAACTTACCAATGCTTGGGGTCTGGTTTCAGGCAGGAAGAATGGTAACTTGGACAAGATACTGGAAGGCGATCAACCTCTATGGAACTGTACCCCAACAGGACTCAACAACTTCAGTAGAGAGTGGGAGAAAATTGTGGGAAGTCAGAGAGTGGAACTCTAAAGTTAAGAGATACCTTATACTTTCAATGTTAAAAGAGCATGATCTTCATGAAAAGGTATTTGGCCAACATTTTGTTTTGTTTGAGAAGGGAGAAGAGCTGTGCGAGTCCTTTGAGCTCGATATTATGATTCAATGGAATCTACATTGGGTCATGTTTGTGCAAATGTCATGAAGATGCCTCCAGATGTGTTCATGCATTTTCTTTTTTAAAAAAAATATTTCCTTTATTTTTAAATATTTTACAGGGCCTTCTGCAGAACCCTGAATGTAATCCACATATGGTGGAGAAAAAGGCAAGTGAGCACACTCTAGTGATACCAACCAAGAGGAGTCCTATAGAGCAAATCTGATCTGTTTCCAGTCTGATCAAGATGGTCTTCTTAACTGTTTTGATATGGTTTAGCGAATGGAAAACGCATTCTTCACCAAATATAAACAGAGAAGGCAGAATGTGCTTCCAGTACCAGTGGGACAATGTATGTTGTCGTCCAGTAATGAGCAATACAAATCAAGAAGTGTCAGCTTTGGCTCAGTGGTAGCAATCTTTCCTACTGAGTCAGAAGGTTTTGATTTCAAGTCCCACTCCAGAGACTCGAGTGCATAATCTAAACTGACATTTCAGTGCAGTACTGAGGGAGTGCTGCACTGTCGGAGGTGCTGTCTTTCGGATGAGACATTAAACCGAGGCCCCGTCTTCCCTCTCAAATGGATGTAAAAGATCCCATGGTACTAATTCAAAAAAGAGCAGGGGAGTTCTCCCGCTATCTGGGCAAAATTTATCCTTCAACCAACATCACTAAAAACAGATTATCTGGCCATTATCACATTGCTGTTTGTGGAACCTTGCTGTGCGCAAATTGGCTGCCGCATTTCCTACATTACAACAATGACTACACTTCAAAAGTACTTAATTGGCTGTAAAGTGCTTGGGGACATCCTGTGGTCATGAAGGATACAATATAAATGCAAGTCTTTCTTTCTTTTGCATGATTTCTGAATTAGCAGAATAGGTACATCAACATATCCTTGGACCTGATGCTGTACAAAGGTTCACAGGATGCTTAGTGTACCAGACTCAATTCACTTCCTTCATTAGGGCGGCTGTAAAATTCAAATCATTAAACCCTTGCACTGTAAACAGGAATGTTTACTTAGGATTTGCTCAAGGGTACATTTGTTTGATGGGCAAAACTGAAGCTTACCTGTTGCTTAATGCCTGTGCCTGGGCCAATCCACAATGAACTGCATTGCATTCAATCTGTTCAGGTTTATTTTGTGAAATAATGGAATATGTCATTTCATCAGTTCAGTCTCCAAAGTTACAATGGGCTACTTCATAAATCAAAATTATTTGGAAGAACTTATTCTCCTCACTATTTTTGAACAAATCAGATAGCGCGATGGGTTGAAATTAACCTGTTTAAAATTAGAACAGGCATTTCAGAGCCTGAAAAGCAATTTATTAAAAATAACACAAGGAATAACCCTTTGTGCTTGGGGGATTTTATTGTTGAGTGACAGTACACAAGGAAAATTGGAAAATGTAGCTTGCTTCCTTTCCAATGACCCCATTTATTTTTGGCCCTCCCAGTTTAATGGTCGGATGGGGGCTGCTAACCTCTGCGATCGTGACATTTGAAGGGAATTTATTTCAGTAGCTATAGAACTCGGTCTGTTGGTTTTTCTATAGAGTCCTAGTCCTTCTCTTGGTCCTGTGATTTGGCTTGCTGCACCACCATGACCTTCAATTTACACCATAAATATAACACCACTGGGACAACTTGCTTAGCAGCATCATACTATAAAACGTTTATGTTTATTTTTATTTGTGCTGTTACAACAGTTTCGTGTATAGAGCAGTATTATTTCCTAGTAATCCACTGCAGATTAAACCCTGGTGATTGTGTCACAAAGAGCCCATTAACACAGGTCAATTGATAGATCCCGCTGGTTGATGCCAGGCACAGGGAGTTCCCACAAGCAATTACACGTGCAACATCAGGCTCATTCTACTTTATTGGGATTTCCCCTCTCTTTTGTCTGCCAAATTTCTCACCTCCTTTCCTGAAGGTGTTGACTGCTTGCTGAATGTGCTTCCCCTGTCACCTAGCACCCTCCAATACCTACCTGACCTTTTATTTCAATTAATGGGAAAATTAAATTAAGCTTTTCTGAAAAAGGCTGGCTACCACGAGACAGTCCTACAGCAAGCTGACTATCTCAAAACAGTCTTACAGCAAGGCGGGCTACCACGAGACAGTCCTACAGCAAGGCTGACTATCTCAAAACAGTCCTACAGCAAGGCTGACTATCTCAAAACAGTCCTACAGCAAGGCTGACTATCTCAAAACAGTCCTACAGCAAGGCTGACTATCTCAAAACAGTCCTACAGCAAGGCTGACTATCTCAAAACAGTCCTACAGCCTGCATCAGTTCAATCCTGTCAACAAATGTACTTTCCAAATGCAGCAAAAGCCCTGCAGAAATGTTAATTGTTCTTCAGTATCCACAGAGGATATGACATCATGAACAATACAAATTAAATTGATAGCAGTCAGAGCCCGTGCGTGAGGCACACGCTATAGCCTGTTACTTACTGCACTGCCAGTTAATCATTTATTATTTACGTACTAGGAGGTCTGAAATTGCCTCAATGTCTTCCTGCCATTCTTTGTGACTTGCAGTGCTGGTGTTATCGCCTCTCGAGATCTAAGATTTGTTTGAGATCATATTCAATATCACTGTCAGTCTCAACCAGCACCACTTTCCAACCAGCATCCCAACTCAAATCCCACAAATTCTCGTCTCCGCAGAGACAGTTGCACACATCCTCCTTGGGCAAACAAGCTACCTAGTTACCAAGGCAACAGGCCCTTCCCACATGGGCAATATATTTCGTTTGAACGCACTGCATGCTTCATTACGTGGAAATATCAACTCATGACTTTAATTAATGTTCTATTGCACTCTCATAGTTTGTTATTAATAAAACTTAACCAATAAAAAAATACAGTTGGTTAAAGTGTTTGGATTAGGGAAATCTGTGACAATTTTAGGTGAGGCAGTACCTCACTTGCCTCACCTGGTCAGAGCACTAAACAATGTCTATTATCCTGGATGTCGTGTGTGAGTCTTTGAAGAAAAATGTTAACTGGGGGTGGGGGTGGGGGGGTGGGGGCGAAGAAGGATGGTGAGCAAATAATTTACATTCAAAGTACTTGCAACAACAGCTTACATTTTTAAAGCACCTTTAACATAGAAAAACAACCCAATGCACTTCAGAGATGTGAGGAAAATGGACCCCAAGCCTAAGGAGAAGGGGCAACCAAAAAATTATGGTCAAAGATTTGGGTTTTAAGGAGGGTCTTAAAGGAGGAAAGGGAGATGGAGGTTTAGGAAGGGAATTCCAGAGCATGGGGGCTAGGTGGCTGAAAGCATGGCCGTCAAAGGTGGGGCAGAGGAGGGGGTGGAATTGCACGAGGCCAGAGTCTGAGGAACAGAGAATTTGGGGTTGGGGATGGGGGGAGTTGTAGAGCTGGAGGAGGTTACAGAGTTTAGGGTGTTTTGGGGTTGTTCTCACCCTATTGATCGGTGCAGATATCTGGTCCCCGGTCTAGCCAAGGAACACTTATACCTCACGGATCGGGGGTTCAGGAAAACAGGACTTATGCTAACGCACCCGGTGATGGATCACGTAGCGGAATAGCACAGAGAACACACAAACTCGGTGTTTGAATTGAATTGGAATGTTGGTTTTATTATACCATCAACATGAAGAAAATAATGATAAAAACGGTCCTACACAGTACATTGAGTTACACACACCCACTACAGTACTTTATCCCGCTAAACTAAGAGGTTGGTGGGGACCCTGGAGACACCTATCACACACACACACACACACACACACACACGTATGGTCGAGGCTCACCAATCCTTTGCACTTGCAGGTTTGGCTGACCGGTTCCCTCAGGTAGGGCTCGTTGGTTTCGCTGGAAGCTGCTCTCCTCCCTGAAGAGCTCAGGTGGGGTAAAAAAAAAAGAAAGAAGAGCAGGAAATAAGAGGAAGAGAGAGAGAGAGAGCTGGAAAAGGGATAAGAAGCAAGAACCAGAGAGAGCAAAAGCAAGAGAGCAGAACAAGAGAGAGCAAAAGCAAGACTGCAAAACACAAGAGGGAGAGGGGTTTCGAGCTTCCACTTATATACACCTCTCTTACAATGATCTTCGTCACTTAAATGAGGCACTTCCATGCCTGTTTAAACAGTTCTTTCAAAGTCCTTAAGAATCTTTGATGGCTTTTGATGGTCCCTCATCATGTTGCAATTGCTTCTCTCGATGGGCCATTGTTCATTCCGATTTGTTGAGCAATTGCCACACAAGGCTCCCTTTTCATCCCACGTCCTAGGTGTTGGTCGGTTTTGCTTTAAAACAAAGACATGGCCCCACCATGTCTGGAGCAGTTGCCTCTTTCAATGGCCTACTGCCTCTCTGATCGTTGAACACCTGCTGTAGGTTTTTGCATTAAAACAGATTAATGTCTGCAGCAGTAATTCTCCCACATTCCACTGTGTGTGTTGCTGATTCGTCTGGTGACCTCTCACCTATCCTTCCATCTTAGGATTTTGGTCAATGGCCAAAGTTTTACATATTCAGGGAAAAGGTGGAATTCCCAGAATTCTTACAGAGATAGGGAAGGTCTAACTAAATTCTGATCATTTTGAATAGTCGTACTGAGCAGCCAGAGACATGTGTACAAGGTGCAGGTCTGGTCGAGAAGCAATGGAATTCAGCACAAATGTTGTTGCTACATGTTGTTTGGGAGTCATATTAAAGGAATGACTATTTCCTTTGGCTACTGTTACACATCTTTCATTAAGTTATTTTGGCATATTCCCAGCAACCAAGTCTCCCTCTCGGCACTAATAGGTGCTCAGGAATAAGAGAGAGATAAAACTAAATTGGTCTGAGAAGAGCATTCTGTTAAATAGAGCATAAGTTACAGTGAGTACAAGAGATAGTTTCTTATTGGCCAAATCCTATGCAATAGTCCTACATGGCCAATTTTATTAATGAGGTACATCAAGTACCAAACCTTTTAAACACCACTCCCCTGCTCCTTTGAGCAACTCATTCTTTCCACTTTTCTCTCCTTTAAAATCCTCATTGTCCATTGTCCCCCCGAGCCCCACCCTGAGTTTCTCAGAAATTGGGAATGTGGGGGGGGGGTGGGGTTAGGAGATGCTGTAAGTGTGTGTTCATGCTTGGAATGTGCACCAGATCATGTGGCCACAATGAAGGCCCTAAATTCATGCCCCCTCATCAATTGAAATAAAATAGGTGGGCTATCAGTGCTGCCTTCATTGCCAGCTTGTGTAATCGTTTGGGGGGGGGGGGGTCAATTTTGGCCGTTGCAGGTGCCATTTAAAGGCAGCCTGCACCTCTTAAAGGGGAGGTACACTTGGGCTACATTCAACTGTCAGCGAAGATTCTGCACAATGGCAAACAGAGCAGAAGCTGCAAGGGAGCTTCCCCCCAACCCCACCCCGGGTATCAGATGCTGTATTGGAGGTTTTTGTACAGGAGGTCGGCAGGAGGAGGGAGATGTTCTATCCACCAGGCGGTAGGAAGATATCCCGCCAAGCTGCCCAGGACGAGTGGGCATTGGTAGCAGAACGCGTGACTGCCACAAGCATCGTCCCTAGGACATGGCAGCAATGCCAAAAAAAATGTAATGACCTCACAAGGGTAGCTAAGGTAAACCTCCTAACTCATATCTCTCATTACTGTCTGTTTAGCCTTGCACTACCTCTTGCTCCAGCACTCCAACCCTTCACTCCACCTCCTTCTGCTCCTACTGCAGCATTGTTACTCTCCTCACTATTACTTCCTTCACCGCCTCACACCTCTGCCATCTTTCACACACCAGCAACTCAATTCTACCCTCAGATGCAAGTCCTCAATACTTCTCTCTGCTCTATCACTGACACACCTCCCTCTTTCTTGCAGGCCAAGCTCGCACACAATAGCAAGGAGCAGGCAGCCACAGGGAGGGCCTTGTTGTTATGAACATCGTTATGTTCTGACTGCACCGCCTGAAAGGGTGTTGTAAGTAGATTCAATAGTAATTTTCAAAAGGGAATTAGCTAAATACTTGAAAAGGAAACGTTTGCAGGGCCATGGGGAAAGAGCGGGGGAGTGGGACTAATTGGATAGCTCTTTCAAAGAGCCAGCAAATGGGTGACATGGCCTCCTTCTGTGCTGTAAAATTCTATGAGGGCCACGAGTCATCCACGTGCTACGTCCACTTGAACAGCGGGTGATAGATATTGTGGGTAAGGGCATCGTCAGGAACATGGCATTTGGCAAGGATGGAGGGAGAAGTCCTGCAGGGTTTTAAACCATATTTCTGTCCTGCCCTTCTCACTTAAACGTCATCCTTACACACGCCACTAAATGCTAACTTTCGTCCCTTTTCTCCCCCCATTTCAGCTCCAGTAGCTGCGATCAGCCCTCAGGAAGCAGAAGAAGATGACGAAGAGGGCAGCGCTGCCCAACGGGTGCTGTCGCTCGATCGCACACCAGCTCAGGGACTGGCACCGCCCATAGTTCGGAGGGCATGTGGGAGGGGTCTGCACGTGGAGAGGCTCCCAGCCTGAGTGCGCAGGAGCAAAGGACACGGGGATAGGATGGCCCAGGAATCAGCTCGCCGGAGGAACAGCTGGCAATCCTAGCCCTCCTGCGCAGGTGACAGATGAACGCATCGAGGGCCCACCATAGATAAGAAGACTGATGGCAAACCACACGGACCTTTTAAGTGCACTGGGCTGCCTGCCAGTGAGCTTGCGCACAATGTCGGAGAACATGGAGGAGTCCACGCACGGCATCAAGACCATGCAGTCAATCATAGAATGGATGCTTGGTTTCTGAAAGCAGAAGCAATTTTTCATGCGTCTTGTGTTAGGATGACATTTAGGTGAGAGGGGCAGGACGGAAAGGTGGTTTAAAACCCTGCAAGACATTTCCCTCCACCCTCGCCAAAGATCTCTGCGCTCCTTCAATTCTGGCCTCTTGCGCAATCCTGATTTTCATCGCTTTTTTTTTTATTCGTTCACGGGATGTGGCGGCTGTGCCTTCAGCTGCCTAGGCCTGAAGCACTGGAATTCCCTCGCTTTTCCCCTCTGCCTCTCTCTCCTCCTTTAAAACGCTCCTTAAAACCTACCTTTTTGACCAAGCTTTTTGCATCTTTTGACCAAGCTTTGCATCTGGTCTGTTGCTATGCATAGCAACAGGCCGGACGCAAAGCTCCTCCCGCGTTGCCTTAATCCCAATTTCAGAACTGTACCTACTGTTCCAGTGAGAACGTTTTCACATCACCCAGCCTTACGCTAGCCCCGCCACCTTGTTTGTCAACTTAACTTCATTTTTTTTTTTGGTTCGCTGTGGACCTGTGATCAGATTCAGATGGACCAAACTTGATTCAGGTAAGACTCTTACAAGCAACAAGAGAGATTTTTCTACCCCACCAGTCTAGACATTTGAACCCCAAACTCCAAGAGGCTCAAAAACAGTACGGTGAACTCACCCGTTTACCACTCAGTACCCTTCTTTTCAGAAAGTGCCAGTTTGTACCATTTACGACTGTTCAAATTCCTTAACTGAAGGAAGATATTCATCCCACCTGTCTAGACTGGTGAGTAGGCAATATTCAAATGTGCCTGTTCATGCTCTCCCTCGTGCAAAGAATGAATAAGTTTCAGGTTTAATGGTCGACTTAAATAGCTGAAGACCCTATTGGTCTTAGGCTGGGAAGCTTGTAACCCTTTAGTAACATGTCCTCTTTAAAAATTCAAGTTCTATGTTTGTGTGTCAGCTTCTGGCACTCTTGCCTGAGTCAGAAGGTTGTGGGTTCAAGCCCCACTCCAGAGACTTGAGAACATAATCTAGGCTGACACTCCATGGAATCATATTGTGTATGATCTGTATTTCATTGTTTTTGAATTGTAATAAAGTATATTCTGAAATTTAAAAAAACTCCAACACAATACTGAAAGCACAATACTGAGGGAGTGCTGCACTGTCAGAGGTGCCGTCTCTCAGATGAGATGTTAAACCTACGCCCCATCTGCCTGTTTAGGTGGATGGAAGAGTTCCCAGGGCACGATATGAAGAGGAGCAGGGCAGTTCTCCTGGTGCGCTGGTCAACATTTATCTCGCAACCAATGCCACCAAAACCAGATTCCTGGTTATTTATTTCATTGCTGTCTGGGGGATCTTGCTGTGCACAAATTGGCTGCCGTGTTTGCGTACAAAACGATAACTACACTTCTGAAGTAATTCATCGGATGTGAAGAGGTTTGGGATGTGAACGGTGCTTTATAAACGCAAGTCTTTTTTCTCTTTCCACGGAGCGAATTTAAAATCCTGTATACGCGTGCTGGAAAAATTAAGGCCCTGGTATTAACGGGGAGGCTGGGGAGATGCGGAGACCGTGAGGAAAACCCTGCTAGGCCAGGGACACGGAGGCAGGGCCTCATTTAACTAACCTGCTGCAGAGTCCCGCCCGACAGCCGGCCAGATTGACAACGGTTGGGAGTGTATCCAAGCAGCAGGAGGGCGAGGCCAGAAACTGTGGGGACGGAGAAGTTGGGGGCGGGTAGCGTTTCATTGCCCGGTGCAACGGAGGCCCAAGACTTCCTTGTGAAGCCCAGAGGAGCACTCCTGCCCCTCCCGGCCCACATTGTCCTTGACAAAACCAGGAAAATAAATGTAAAACTTACCTTCTGGGCCTCTTCTGGCCCAGGATCCGGCTCCCGGCAGGTTTCGCCTCCCCTCCCCCCTCCCCCTCCTCCCCACTCCCCCCTCCCCTCCTCCCCACTCCCCCTTCCCCTCCCCCCTCCCCTCCCCCCTCCTCCCCACTCCCCTACCCCCCAACTTAGGCCTTGGGTTGAAATTGCAGATCAGATCCTGAGGACATCTTTGTGCCCGACCTGCATATTTAAAACAAGACCCTGCTTCCTTTCTACTCAAAAGAGCAGGTTAATATGGGTGGGAAGGGAGCGTGATCGGTGGAGGGAAGTGGCACCCGTTATTTTAATTCCCCCCTCCCCAACCCGGTTTCCGCCAGGTGGGGCCTGCCTTTCTTTATTTTGCCAATTTTCTTCCTTTTCCCTGAAGCCGTCTGCTCTTGCTGGGGTGCGGTTCCACTGGGGCGGGTCGCTCTCCCATAACTCACCCGAGTGGCCATTCTTCATTTGTGAGCCGAGAGGACAGCAAGTGTTTTCAGGTTATTCGACCATGGGGGCATCACTGCCAAACCTGATCTTGTCCTTACCCAAGTACCCCTTCTACCTGGAATTTCTGGATAACGATCAGTAGCAGGAACCCGAGCTAAAGTTGACTTCCCAAACCCAAGGAACCGAGACCAATACTATCACTCCAACAGCAACCCTAACACCAGATAGTTCCGCACAGACTGGGAATCAAACCTGGGACCTTCATACCTGTAATGCACAGTTGCACATTACCTTCACCAACTGAGCTATCAGGGGAGATTTGAAAGTCTTCATTAAGCATCCAGTAAACTTGGTTTAAAGCATTTTGCCAAATAGATGCATTTAAGGGGAAGCTAGATAAACACATGAGGGAGAAAGGACTAGAAGGATATGGTGATAGAGTTAGATGAAGTAGGGAGGGAGGAGGCTCATGTGGAGTATAAACACTGACATCGACCAGTTGGGCCAAAAGGCCTGTTTCTGTTTCTGTGCTGTAAATTCTATGTAATTCTATGTCCTTGACATCTCTGTAACAAAAGATGCACAATTCTTCTCTCTCCTCAGAGAAATGGCTTCCCAACGCTTTCAGGAAGACATTGTCCCTTTAAAAACTAACTGTAGTCTGTCGCCCCGGAAGGTCACTGAGTTATGGTGTAGCTGACATTGCAGTCTTCCTTAATTAACCTATAAGTGTGCAGACGACCAGAATCAGGTCTCAGTGTTTGAGTCATTATCTGAAAGGGTTTAAAGCAAGGAACACGAATAGCTTCAAGCTAAAAATAAGGAGAGTCCTAGCAATCCAGCAGCTCATTCATTAATTTATTATTGCAGCTTAGGGCCCTTGTGGAAACCGACATCATTCAGTAACGAGTACATCACCAAGTAAAGCAAGATGTGGTAATATTACAAGCTTTACATATTTCTTTCTGAAACATGTCTTGCAGACTTGAGATGATCTTGGTTACACAAGGACATCCTTTTTGAACACATCTGGCCACTTGACCTTTCTATGTGGGAGATAATCCTATTACCTTAAAGTTGAGCTTTGGCTGCTGAAGGAAATGCTGTCCTTCCAGTGCTGCGTTAAGCGGATCATTTTTTTTACTCTATCATTTCATATCTCTTTCCCCATGTTTCCTGGCATTTTTCACCCCTCCCTCTTTTCTCAAAGGTGCAACACCTTGTGGGATACACTCTCTGCTATCTTGCCCAAGGATCCATTCGCCAGCGAGCCTGGATCATTAAAGTCCACCTGCTGTTTTACCCATGGGAGGAATCATCACCAAGCACAATTCCCTCCTTTAAAGGCAAAAAATGGAAACCGTTCTCTTTTTGCCAGGATTTAAAATGGTGGACAGGAGAGATGGCAAATCGCCTTGCAATGGGACAATGCCTTGCGTTCAGAAATTAATGAGGGTAACGTTATTAGGATGGGTGTTACAGCTTATTTGAAATGTTAATGCGTGCAGTCTGACAAAGTTGTAATTTCTCGTTATGGTCAAGTGTGAAGCCCAGCCTCAAGGAAATAGGTGAAGAAATCCAGCAACTACCAACGTGTAAAAACTTAACATTTTGGTTGCCTGCCCACTGCAAAGAAATTGTTTGATCTTGAAAAGCGGAAGATACCTTTTTAATCTGAAGATCCTCTCAGTATTTTCCGACTACCGTTCAAGTAACCTCTTATGTAAGAGGGGAGGGAATAAGGACTCTGTGAGAAGTCATCTCATGTAACGTGCCAACAGAAAATGTTTAGTGAATCCGGGCTGGGAATTTCGGAAGGCCTCTCCCACATCGCCAGGGCCTTAGCAACAATGGATACCAGGGACTCACCAATGCTGTACTTTCCTCAGTTACATTCTATTATATTACGCCCACCCTTTAGTGGGTGGCATAATATGGTCCCACCCCCAAAACTGCCAAGATTTCAAATGGAGCCAACAAGGAAAAGGAACTGCGCCAGATTCTGGTTGCACCCCAAATTGCAGCCCCCAGAATCTCGGGGCCTAAATTTCGCCTGTAAGGCGTTATGGTCGAGTTTGGTCTTGTCTTCATCTGTTATCTACACATGCACCGTCCAGTAGGGCAGCAATCAATGGGAACTCTGGCAGATATTTCCTTTCTCTAAATTAGGTGAATAAGTGTAGCAGTCCCACTGCAGTGTCAGCTAACCAAGCACAGCCCAGTGATTTCTCAGTTTTGTCTTCCAATATTTTTGTGTCTCACGTTTCTATTTAAATTGTAAATAAATATATTATTGTACTTGACCCGCCTGAGTTTAGTGCACACCATTCCAAAGTAAGTGTGATAGTGTATCATAAGTCTATAGTCAACCCAATAAACAGATTACTACAGGTAGGAATCATCGTTAACTCCTCAAGTCACAAAACTCTAAACAGTACATCTTCCAGTTCATTGGGGGACAAGGTCTACTCCTGGGAGTTGCTGGTTGAGAAAGTAGTTCTCAATGGTTCTTTCAGAGAGCTGGCACAGGCATGATGGGCCGAATGGCATCCTTCTACGTGGTATCGTTCTATGATTCCATGAAAGACCCAGAATTATATTTTTTTAAGGAAATTCAGGACAATTCACAACAGGTCAGTCACTATCTGAGAACGGGTCATCGACCTGAGAGGTTAACTGTTTCGCTCTCCACAGATACTGCCTGACCTGCTGAGTGTTTCCAGCATTATTTCAGATTTCCAGCATCTGCAGTATTTTGCTTTTATTCTATGATAATCTTTGTTATTTGCAATAACCTGTCAATAACTTGCGCTATCTGATTTTGGGCATTCCATTTATGTTTACGATATTGTTTGTGTGAAAATCAAAACAAAAAGGAATTCCACACAACAACAACAACAACAACAACAACCTGCATTTAACCTTTAACATAGTAAAACATCCCAAGGCACTTCACAGGAGCATTATCGGACAAAATTTGACACCGAGACACATAAGGAGATATTAGGACAGGTGACCAAAAGCTTGATCGAAGAGGTAGGTTTTAAGGAGCGTCTTAAAGGAAGAGAGAGGTAGAGAGGCGGAGAGGTTTAGGGAGGGAATTCCAGAGCTCGGGGTCTAGGCAGCTGAAGGCACGGCCGCCAATGGTGGAGCGATTAAAATTGGGGATGTGCAAGAGGCCAGAATTGGAGGAGCTCAGAGATCTCGGAGGGTTGTAGGATTGGAGGAGGTTGCAGAGATAGCTATACAAATAGCTTAAGCATTTGTACAGCATCATTTTAAGCCCCTGAGCTTTTTTTTTGTCGGAGTGGCGGAAGAAAAGAATAGAAGGAAAAAAAAGTCAACCAGGATTCCTGTTCCTGAACAGCATCCAATGATTCCCATCACAAAATATATTGTGAAAGACATTTCCCATCCTTGTGTTATGTATGGTACTTGCATATTGTTAACTGAATACTAGGTGCCCTGATGGAGTAAGCACATGGTAGCAATTATCCTCCAAGGCCTCTCTTGTATTACTTTTGTTATTCTTTGATGGGACTGATCGAGAGGGTCTGGAATTAAAGGCAGTTAGTTATTACCCCACCAATTCAACTGTTTATTTGGACTTAACGCATTCAATTAGATTCTGACGGTTTCAGATGTGGCCCAATTTATGATAGCCATTCCATGAAGGGCATCACAGCCAGGCCTGCAGGGATGGGAGGAAGGGGAGGGGTCAAAGGGCTAGTCATCAGGAGCAGGAACCTAGCTGGTTTTTCTGTTGCCTAGTCCAGGGGCACAGAGGACATAGAATAACAGAATTTACAGAAGAAACAGGCCATTCAGCCCAACTGGTCAATGCCGGTGTTTCTGTTCCACATGAGCCCCCTCCCACCCCTCTTCATCTAACCCTATCAGCATAACCTTTTGTTCCTTTCTGTTTCATGTGTTTATCTAGCTTTCCCTTAAATGCATCTATGCTACTCGCCTCGACTACTCCTTGTAGACAATTGTACTGGAATTTTTTTAGTATATAATATATAAATGTCGCCTTCCAGAGCTGTGTGACTCCAGCCACAGATGGTAGTTTCTTGCACAGCAGCTGGGAAAGTTGAGGGCAGGATTAGCACACTGGCAGCACACACACATGCACTCACACACACACTTCAGTCATTCGAACATGGCTGTCATTGTTTTATTTATTTATTAAAAGGACAGGCACATTAGGATTCAAAGCACTCATCAAATAAGTCTGGACAATAAGATCAATTCAGGTTCAAAATCTGTTTGCTGCTCAATTCCAAAAAAAAGGCACCACTGTTTTTGCAGTGACTGAATAAACCTAATTCAATTTTTATTACATGAATGTACCCAGACTTTTACATGTGTTTTGAAATCTGTGATTTCATCTATTTTTCTGTGAAAAGCACAGATCTGGGCTTGCTAATAAATGTATGAACATTTTGCGCATAGAGCCGTAGAAGCTTGCTGCACACAAAGAGGCCCTTCAGCCCATCGTGTCTGTGCTGGCTCTTTACGAGAGTAATCCAAACTAATCCCTCTGCCCTGCTTTCTCCCCATATCCTTGTATCTTCATCTACTTCAGAGATGCACTGGTCTCAGCATGATTGTACTTGAATCACAAACCAGAAAATAAAATGCACCACAGAGTATTCCTTGCACAAACTGTTTGATAGGAACATAGGAGCAGGAGAAGGCCATTCAGTCCCTTGAACCTGGTCAGTCATTCAATTAGATCATGGCTGATCTGTATCTTAACTCCATCTATCCGCCTTGGTTCCATAACCCTTAATACGCCTTGCCTAACAAAAATCGATCAAATTTTCAATTGACCCCCAGCCTCAACAGCTTTTTGGGAGAAAGAGTTCCAGATTTCCACTTCCCTTTGTGTGAAGAAATGCTTGCTAACATCACCCCCGACAAGGGAATATTTCTTGCATTAAAAAGAAGTGGGAAGTCCAGTTACTTTCTATTTGTACCCATCATATTCATTCTTACGCAGCAAATCATATTAGCTTTGAATTCCTGTGAAGCAATCTTTTTTTTAATTATTGCATCAATGATACATTTTTGCATCCTTTCCAGCCACAATCACACAGTGGCCTTCTGTAATATTGTTATTTCCGCATTCTGCTAAACTGCTGAAAGTTAGGAGTCTGACAACACCAGGTTATAGTCTATAACCTGGTGTTGTAAGACTCCTTACATTTGTCCACCCCAGTCCATCACCGGCATCTCCACATCATGGCTGAAAGTTAGAGCAGTAACAAGGCAAAACAACTTACATTTTGCAAAACCTTCACCAGAATCAAAAATATCCAAGGAATTCCGTAACAAAATACCCTCATTAATATATCACTGTGACTATTCCAAAAACACGAATACACTTATCCAGCGGAGATTAATCACTTAACTGACAGTAATGTTTCCCCTGATGGTAAAGTCCCCCAATCTGTAACTCAGTCATACAGATCAGGAAGATCCTAGGTCTTTGCTGAGTCAGCTGATGCCAGCCAGTGCGGCAATAAGGGAGTGCCACATTAGGCTTCATCACCCCTGGGTTAAAGGCAGGAAAAGTCGGTTCCTGCTCCCAATTGCTATCCGGAGATCCCTGCTGAAAAGGGCACATGGGTGGGTGGTTGAGAACAGGATCGGACTTGGCTGTGATGCACCTCATGGTTGAATCACTTGGTGACAGCCAAGCCTGGATTTTCTGTGACGTGTGTGAAGCAATTAAACAACTTCAGCAGCTTAAAGGGACAAGCCACTCTTACAACGCGGACATGGGCCTGCTGAACTTGTGAAAGGTGAGCACAGTGTCCTCTCCAGAGCCCCTACAAATTCTCAGAATCATCAGAGGCAGAATTATGATAACATGTAGGTGCCCAGTTCGAAAAATTTGATGACTGACATCAGGTCCCCCCCATTTGAATATTATTTAAACACAGTCGACCTCTCACCAAACCAACTTCCAGTGGACAAGTGCTGTCGTTATTTCCGTAAACAGGGATGGGATGTTCGACACCCTCTGCCCCATTTTGCACACCTGTTTGTCCTTAAACTGCCTGAAAATAAGTGGAATAGCTGGGTCTTACACATGGAGAAATCAATGGAATGAAAATCTGACGGGTTCTACAATCCACTCCGCCAGATTACCGCCCAGGTGGTGAAGGTGAATATTACTCCCCATATCTCAGTGTGAGTCAGTACCATCAGGAGGAAGAAGGTGGAAGGTTGGATGGAGGGGAATGCAATTGACTATGAAAGAGAAAAATCAAACAACACACGGTAGGAAATGTAACCGCAGTTCTAATGCTTTTTTAAATTCATTCTCAGGATGTGGGCATTGCTGGCAAGTTCAGCATTTCTTACCCATCCCTAGCTGCCCTCAGAAGGTGATGGTGGACCTTCCATGTGAAGTAGTTTGATACAACTGCGTAGCTTGCTAGGTCACTTCAGAGGGCAGGTAAGACTCAAACACATTAGTGTGGGACTAGTGTCAGATTTAGGCCAGACTGCGTAAGGACGGCAGGTGTACTGCAATTATCCATTGATGACCTTTTGGTAGGCTTAATTGAGTTCTCGCAACGGTTTAATGAAATTAACCCATTAAGCCCCTCTGGGCATTGAACAGCTAGGGCTGTGGATAAAATCAAGAACATCCTGTATCCTGAGCAATCTTTTCTAACTCCATTAATTCCACTGCAGCAGCCTGCTTTCTGATTGAAAATCTGCTGCTGGATTTGCAGGGCTGATGAATTATTGGACTCGCAGATCAGGCAGCTGATGGGGGAGGAGCAGTTTCAGTCATTTTAAAGAATTGACCTGGCATTGAGGTGGATGTTGGAGGCTGTGTTCTGTTCCGATTAATCTGCATTGTACCTTATTTCCCCAAATAGGAGGAACTAAATGGAGCCGTGACACACACATTCTGGGAACTAATTGTTTTTCATACCAGCCCAACTTGCTTTCTAAATATAAAGAGAACTTATACGTCTTTCTCCTGTCACATGGTCTGCCAATTTTTCCGTTTTGCTGCAACTTCCTTCATAATGTCAAAATTGTAGTACTAGGAACAATATACGTTAATGTTAAATACAGGGTAACAAATGGGATGGACTATGTTACAAGGGAGTACTACAGTGTCAGATTGACTTGATGTCATGAACTGCAATACTATCAGCTCAACCCTGAGGTGTGTTACCATCTCTAAACACGCTCCACTCTGGATTTCTTTTTAACTCCTCCTCCAATTTTCCCCTCTACTGAATGCACTGACTTTTTAAAATTCATTCTCGGGATGTGGGCGTTGCTGGAAAGGCCGGCATTTATTGGCCATCCCCTGGTTGCCCTGGAGAAGGTGGTGGTAGGCCAACTTCTTGAACCGCTGCAGTCTGTGTGGTGAAGGTGCTCCTACAGTGCTTTTGGGTGGGCAGTTCCAGGGTTTTGACTCAGTGACAACAAAGGAAGGGCCGATATATGTCCAAGTCGGGATGGTGTGTGACTTAAAGGGGAACTTGGAGGTGCTGGTGTTCCCATGCACCTGCTGCCCTTGTCCTCCTAGGTGGTGGAGGTTATGGGTTTGGGAGGTGCTGCCAAAAAAGCCTTGGCGAGTTGCTGCAGTGCAATCTGTAGATAGTACACTTATTGGAGTACAGTTCCATAGACACCATAAGCCCTCTGATACCTCATCCTGCTTCCCATTCTTCACTTGTGAGCCAAGACAGAGGTTGTCCATTCATCATTCATGTTCAAGAGCATCACGGCTGAGCCAGCTCTACGTCATCCAACCTCCACTTTCCTGTAGGAGGCCACAATGGAGCAATTGGGGCAGGAATCCTGACTGATATTTTCTCCTCCCAAGCCCAGAAAGGCTGAGGTCAATTGTTGCACTCCCATCACCCATCTGCAGTTCTGCCAACATTTTAGATCAACAATGCTCAGCTCTTCAACGTTCAACCAATAAGCCTTTTATGTGAAGAGCAGCAAATATATAGTTAGTAAAAATGGTACGATCTTTCCGAAGTCTCTGGTGTCACCAATAAATCAAACGAAGCTCCCTCCTATCAAGATCAACACCCCCACTGGCTCAGTTGGTAAAGCCAGTGTGTTACTGGGCCGTGTCAGGCCCAGATAGATCCCAGATTCAAACCAAAACCCATGCTGAGTTAGTTGATCTCAGCTGTATTGGCAGTAAAAAGAAAGAAAGACTCATATTTACATAGCGCCTTTCATGACCTCAGGACGTCCCAAAGAGCTTTACAGCCAACAAAGTACTTTTGAAGTGTGGTCACTGTTGCAATTTAGGAAATGCAATAGCCAATTTGTGCACAGCAATGTCCACAAACAGCAATGTGATAATGACCAGATAATCTGTTTTTAGTGATGTTGGTTGAGGGAAAAATAGTGGCCAGGAGAACGAGAGAACTCCCCTGCTCTTCTTCAAAATATTCCCATGGGATCTTTCTCGTAACCTCAGCCCTCTTCGCCTAAGACGGGTAAAATTTGCCCAGCTTCACTGCTGCTGGTTCCTACCCAGGTACCCTGCTGGAAATTGTGCAAATGTGCACTTCAGATGAGGTGAGAACAGGATCAGGTCTGGTTGTTATGGCCTCGTGGTCAATTAGCACACAGTCTAAGTTCGCATATGGAGAATGACGAGTTGGGCATGGTACCAGGAGGCTAACACTGTCTGAACAGCCAAACCCCAGCATGAGCCAGCACCTTCAATGAGGAAGACAGAAAACTGACTGAAAGGGAACATTTAAAAAAAAAATTCAACATAATTCAAGCCATACTTTTCTGACACATATATCGGGGAATATGCTAAAGCATTATCAAATTATATTCCACCGTTCCGGAATCATTTTATAATCCTTGTTGCTTCAATTTCCATCACTAATACAGTCTACTCGTGATAAGTTATCTTTTGAACTCAAAAAATTGGAATTATCCAATAATTTGAATTAAGCAACATAAATAACATAGCAAAATGGGAGTTTAGTGCTAAAAAAAGTTTCAATCATCAGATAACTTGAATTAAGCAGCTTAAGAGGAGTGGACTCAACAGTAGAAACACTGATATTTCAACAGCATGTAACTTGTGTGCACAAGGCAAGCAGATTACTTACGAAACACAGAACGACCTGTTTAGCTTAAGGAAACGACGTAAGTAATTAATTAATGATTTATCAACTTTCCCTCTGACAAGCAGAATTTCCAATTACAAAAATGCTTCCCATTCTCATTACTTTAGCTCTCTCTCTTTCTGGGCCACTTTGCTCCGGATATTATTTTGCTTGCTTTTGACGTAAATTATGACCCTCTACAGTTAAAGCCTCAAAACCTTTTTGTTTAATCACAAATGTTTAGTTTAAAAGATAGATCCATGTTCTTACAGCAATCAGTAATCTTTGTATTGTAACAGCAGTGGTAGCTGTGCAGATTATAAACAAATAATAAAAATGTAGTCATGGCCAGAATATTAAAACCAAAACAATAATGTATAGTTAGCCAAAATACAGCTACTTATAGAATCATTACAACACAGAAAGAGGCCATTTAGCCCATCGAGTCTATGCTGGCTCTTTGTAAAAGCAATCCAGTTAATCCCATCCCCCGCTCTTTCCCCGTAGCCCTGCAAATTTTTTCTCTTCAAATATTTATCCAATTCCTTTTTGAAAGCCACGATTGAATCTGCTTCCTCCACCCTTTCAGGCAGCGCATTCCAGATCATAACTACTCGCTGCGTAACTTAGCCCCTATTCTATAAGGCTTTTTATTTTAGTATTCCCCCATTCATCTTCATCTGCTCTCCACAGAGAACTGACTCATGCCGCATCCCACAGGTGGCTCAAGCCCTCTGGTACCTCACCTGAGATACCATTCTTACATATTACATAGAATTACATAGAATTTACAGCACAGAAACAGGCCATTCGGCCCATCTGGTCTATGTCGGTATTTATGCTCCACACAAGCCTCTCTCACCCAACTTCATCAAACCCTATCAGCATACCCTATTCCTTTCTCCCTCATGTGCTTATCTAGCTTCCCCTTAAAGGTATCTATGCTATTCGCCTCAACTACTTCATGTGGTAGCAAGTTATACGTTCTGCAGTGAGTGCCAGCAGACTAATTCACCAATGAAGGCATCACAGCCCAGTTCAATCCTGTCCTCATCCTAAATGCACACGTCCACTTTCCAGCA